>NC_143550.1:80224166-80529583 GCF_054136105.1 Typopeltis vanoorti
TGAAATGAGGCAGAGAGCAAGGATTATGAATGATATTCTGGCTGAAATGTGTGAGGAGATGGGAGTACAGTTTGTTAATGTGTGGAATGAGTTTGAGGGACGAAGTGAGCTGTATGGGAGCGATGGACTGCATTTGAGTGGTTATGGTGTGAGTCGCTTGGAGAGACTGCTGCTGGAAAGTAGAGAAGTGAATAGAGAGAATGAATCAGATCGAGAGGGGAGTGATGTGGAAGAGCAGGAGAGATTGAAGAAGTGGAAATGAATGGGGAAGTGAGAGGTATGAGTATAGAAAATGAGAGAATGGGTGTGCAAGAGGAGCAGTGAAACGGGGAGGCTCAGGGTGGACAGGGGTACACAGCGTGAGAAAGGTGGATGCTCCAAGAGGAGGTGAGAGCATGTGCAGGCAGGAAAGTAATGGGATGACCAGGGATCAAGAGGAAACAGATGGAATCGCAAAGGGTTCTAAAATGAAGAAGCAGAAAGGGAAATGGCCCCAGTCCAGCATGAAGAGATCACATCGAGTGAGTGGTATCAGTGGAACTAGCTGTAGATCCAGAAATGAGTTGTTGTGTTTGTATACCAATGCTAGAAGTATAAGAAACAAGGCAGATGAAATGGTTGCACTAATTGCGTCTGTGCACCCAGAGATTGTCGGAATAAGTAAGACATGGTTAGATGAGGACGACATCCTGACAGGAATAGAGATGGAAAGGTATGATGTGTTTCGTGAGGATAGAAGGGGTAAAAAGGGAGGGGGAGTGCTATTGATGATAGAGAAAGAGTTATGTCCATACAAGGTAGAGATGCAAGAGGGCAATAGGGCCAGTGGTTTTGAGGCAGTATGGTATGAGATAGAGGTGAATAGAATCATATACTTGGTGGGATGTTGTTATAGACCTGGTAATGTGGATGGTGGTGATAGTGAAATGTATAGTGAAATAAGCCAAGCAAATAAGAAAAGGGTGATCATTATGGGTGATTTTAATTATGGCAATATAGACTGGAATGAAGAGATAGCAACTGGAAGTAAAGAAAATGAGTTTCTTGAGTTTTTGAGGGATAACTACCTCAGACAGTATGTAACAGAGGGCACACGAGGATTAAGGGTCTTGGATTTGGTCATCTCATCGGAGGATGTAATTATCAATGAAGTGTCAAATCATCCACCAATTGGTGAAAGTGACCATGAGGTGATTACCTGGGTGGTTGCCAGCAGTGTAAGGACCCCTGTGAAAAAAGGGTATATGTGGAACTACAAGAGGGGTGATTATGAAGAGCTCAGGAGACAGCTTGCAGGTGTAGCATGGAATGAGGAGTTAGCTGGAAAAGAGATCAATGCAGCTTGGGGGATTTTCAAAAACTATTTAGTAGATGCAATGTCTAAATGTATACCATGGGTGAGAAGGTTAAATAAGTTAGGTGTGAGATGGATGAATAAAGAGATTAAGCATGCAATACAGAGAAAAAGGGCATTGTGGAGGCAGCATAAGAGAAGTGGAAGTAACCAATTTCATGAGGTCTACAAAGATCAGGCAAGGAGGGTGACTTGGTTGGTGAGAGTAGCTAAAGAGAGGTATGAACAGCAGTTAGCTAATGAAGCCAAAAAGAATCCCAGGAAGTTCTATATGTAGCCAGCAAAAGAAAGAATGATTATGGAAGGATGACATTGATTGGAGGAAATGGTATAAAGACAGCTGTTGCAGAATGTGTGTGGTGGAGATACTTAATGAGCAGTTCATAAAGATCTTTCAATCTTGTGAATGTGACTTCATGGAGAGATTGAGAGCAATAGATGATGGGGAGGAGAGACTGACTGTAAGTGAGCTAGAGGTGTATGGAGAGCTGAGTAAACTAGATGTTAATAAGGCTGTGGGACTTGATAATATATCGCAACGTATTCTGAAGGAATGTGCCAGGGAGTTGACACCTGTCTTGACATATTTTTTTAATACGAGTCTTGCATTCGGTCAAGTCCCTAAGGAGTGGAATGAAATTGTGCCACTTCAAAAAGGAGGTGATCGAACTCGAGCATCAAACTATAGGCCTATCTGTGTGTGTCAGGTGTTGTGGTTAAGTTGGAGAAGCTTGTGAGAACTAGGATCCAGAGTTGGGTTGAAAACAATGGTATTAGCTTTGATGGACAACATGGATTTGCTAAAGGGAGGTCATGTTTTAGTAATCTACTTACTTATTACAATAAAGTGACTGCTTCCTTGGACGGAGGAAAAGGATACACAATAATATACTTGGATTTTGCAAATGCTTTTGATAGAGTACCTCATGATAGGTTGACATTCAAACTAGAGCAGATGGGGTTGGATATTAGATTGGTGCATTGGATTGGAGACTGGCTATCTGATAGGTATCAACAAGTTGTGTATGGGGGTGTGATATCCAGGAAAAGGAAAGTCACTAGTGGAGTGCCTCAGAGGTCTGTTTTGGGGCCATTATTGTTTAACTTGTATATTAACGATATATGTGAAGATTTGGATGGAGATATTCAGTTGTTTGCAGATGATGCAAAGCTGGGACGAACCATGAAGTGTAGAAGATGTTGTGGCCTTACAGGAAGACTTGAATAGATTGAGTGATTGGACATGGAAATGGGGATGTGAATTCAATGTTGCAAAATGTAAGGTTTTAAAATTTGGAAAACAAAGATGGGATGCAGAATTTATGCTTGTTGAGAATATATTGTTGGAAGTAGAGGAAATAAGAGATCTGGGGGTGATAGTGGATATGGATCTGAAATTTAGGGGACACATAGCCAAAATTGTGAAAACAACACAAAGGCTTCTGGGAATGATGCGGAGGACACTGACGTGTAGAAGTAGGGAGATTCTTGTTCCATTGTACAAGGCTTTGATTAGGCCACACATTGACTATTGTGCCCAGATTTGGGCACGTGGTTTTCAGAAGGATGAAGAGATGTTGGAAAGGGTCCAAAGGCGACTGACTAAGATAGTTTCTGGCCTCTGGAATGTCGAGTATGAGGAAAGATTGAAAAAATGTAATTTGCAGAGTCTAGTGGAGAGAAGGAAGAGGGGAGATATGATAGAGACCTACAAGTTGGTAAGGGGTTGTTATAGGATCAATGGTGGAGAAGTTCTACAGAGAATAGTGGGAGATCAGGGGAGAACCAGAGGTCATCCCTGGAAACTGTATAAAGAGGGTGTGAGTAGGGGAGTGAGAGGCAGGTTTTTTTTTCGTGGAGAGTTGTGAGTGATTGGAATGCCTTGCCTGAGAATGTGGTGTCTGCAAAGAGTTTGAATGTGTTTAAGACACGGTATGATGAAATGTGTGTGTGTGTGTGTGTGTGTGTGAGATAAAAGTACCTCCTAGATGAGTCTTTGACTCCATGAGGTCTTGTTTAATAATAATAATAATAATAATATACCATGAAGGAATTGAGGAAGAACTATGTAATTTACACATTATTCCACATATTCCCCAGGAAGTGTTATACAATTGTTACAATCCTGCATCATTTGCAATCCTCTTAGAAAAGATGTTCTCATTCTTAAATGATATTTTCTCATCAGAAAATATCATTTTCGTTCTATTTGTTTATCATAATTTCTCAGCCTCCTTCCCCCCCCTTCATATAACAACCTACAACCAGTAACTCTTCAAAAAAACATCAATAAACTTCTTTCTCGGTCCTCATCTGCATCCCACTCACAGCACTGATGTGCCCATTAGCCCCTTGACTTCTCTTGAATGAAATCAGTTAAAAAATAAATAGAAATTTAAAAAAATTAACTAGTGTAGCATTTTTCATTTCACTAAGGACTTGCACTTCTTTGTTTTTATCAGCTGTAACAACAGTAGTGTGACATAAGTTTAGCCTGCGGCCATTGTCATTAAATTTAGTAATTTTGATCTTAGAATGTAATGCAATAGGTTTGTGCATCTTCTTTGATTAACTGGAAGCAACAGCACCCTTAATTCGAATTTTATCTGCCATTATTAACACAATATAAAATATTATTTTATATTGTGTGCACAATAAATGACTCTTAGATGATCAATTTTATTCTCTTTCACAGATCATTATAGTCCAATTTGGAAGCTTTGCCTTCTCTACTGCCCCTCTAACAGTGGATCAGTGGATGTGGTGTGTATTCTTTGGTTGTGGGACATTAGTATGGGGCCAAGTAATCACTAGCATCCCCACCAAACGAATTCCCAAGACATTCACTTGGGGCTCAGGGGCACCAGAAGAATTAGAACCTGGTGTTGCACTTGTGGAGGATGGAAGCAGGGGATCCATTTCTCAAGAAGTTAAACGTACAGGCCAGATCCTGTGGATACGAGGTCTCACCCGCCTTCAAACACAGGTAAGATTCACTTTTTGTTATTTGAAGCATTTAAATTGCAGATCACCACATAATAAAAAATTAAGTCTCAAGCATACCTGATATTAAAAACTTTTTTAAAGGGGTATTAAGAATATATTAAGTGTGTGTGCGTGCGTGCGTGCGCATATATATATATACACACATATATTCCTAGTATTCCTTGCAGTATTAGTCAAGCTGTAAGTGAGGACTATCTAATAGCTGATTAGCACTTGTCCTGAACACATTTTGATATAATTTCTAAGATACCTCTGTGTGTGTGTGTGTGTGTGTGTGTGTGTGTGTGTGTGTGTGTGTGTGTGTGTGTGTGTGTGTGTTACATATTTGTAATGAGTTTTCTGCATATGGCAGCTGCTATCCTTTGTCCATATTTCTTACAGTTATAATTTTTTATGCAAATTCTTATCATGATAAATTTATTAAAATATAGTAACTGCTTTGGGTCAGTAAACTCTCCAGAATAGAAACATGACTACAATTTACAGAAAGTCCTTAAACTATTTTCATATTATAATCTATTTCTTACCATTTTATGTAATTTTCATTTTTGCCAAGAATCATTTAATTATATCTCCAAATTAAGTAGTCATATTGTAACCTTTTTTTCCCCTCACTATTAGTCAAAATTCACATCCAGGTTTTACTATCATTAAAGATGTTTGTTGTGTTTGTATTTACAGTACAAACTGTAAACTAATGTACTGAATTCAGTTACAGGTGCTCCCTCTAATTTGTTTTATAGAAGCTACAGTCTTGCTACTGCTCTGCACAGAAATTTTTTTACATTTTACATGACCTAACAAATGTGTGGCACTTTTAATATTTTTGTAATATACATAGAAACCAGATGACTAAATCCACTGGTAACTGTATGGTAACAATTTGTTGTGCCCTGGAGCATTTCATTTAATTCATGGCTATGCACCCGTGCAGCACAGAGGGAACATTGATTACAGTATAACCATTTCAATTTTATGCTTTTTAATTATAAGAACAAAATGGCATGAAAAATAATAACAGATTCCTTAACAAAGAAAACATTTGTTATGTGTAATCTGGTCTGCAAAGCAATCTTATTAAGCTTGTTGTGAGTAGTGGGTAACAGTCTTGATAAGGCTTCCTTTCGCTTCCATATGCTACGCATCACTGGTACAGCTTGCTAGCTTAATTATTAATATTGTTATTGTTGTTTAACACATTAATAACATATTATTTTTATGCAGTCATTGACTTATTATTATTTAGGCTCCTCCAGATAGTCCAGAAGCTCATCACGGAAAGGTGTTGGGTTCATTCAAAGTCACAGGCTGTGGATTTGAATCCACAGCCTTTTCTGTGCATAGATATTTGTGAATGTCTTTAGGTGGTAGATGCATCTCTTTGTCCAGTGGAAGATGCTTTGCTAATTGGCAGTTGGAATTGACTTGGAAATATTCCATGTTTGGTCTCTAGAGCAGGGTTTCAGAATTATCTTACTCTTGGTCCATTCACAATATCAAATGCATTACAGGTTTACAACCTTTTGTGGGTATATACAGGTTACATGGTGATACGTACCGTATAATGTGCTCAACTTGAGCACATTCTCTGAAGATGCATTAATAACTCCCACAAGCAACTTATTCCACTAATTTACCACACACTAAGAGAAGAACCTGGACCTCGTATGCTTTCTAACCACACCCTTGCTCACTTTCCAGGGATGACTGCAAGTTCTTCTTCACCCCCCCCCCTCTTGTTCCCCCCAATTAGATGAAATATTGCCTTGTTACTTGTTGCTGAAATTTTTGGTTGCCTTCCCGTCACTAAGAGTATTTACTTCTCTATCTATCATCTTCATTCCCATGGAACATAATGCCAGGATCAGTCTTCTCCAATTGACTCTATCTTTTGCAACTGATTCTTCTGCTCTCCATCTCTCCCACCCAACCATTCTCCTTCTGAAGTAAAGTGAAAATACCTTTTTATTCCTACAAGTTATTTTTGTCTTCAACAATCCAGTTATCTCATGTAAAGACTCCACCTCCTTAGCAGTGTGGCCCTAAATTTTAACTCTTTGTCTGTACTATTGCCTCTAAGTGTCTAGATTCATTATCACAGGAAGCCAATCACTTTCCATTATCATGGGTTTGAAGTTTGTATTTTAAATGTGTATCCCATCAGTGCAATTCATCCCTCAAGTTCCAACTTTTTTTTTTTTTATTGTTGCTTTCCTGTCAAACTATCTCTCTCTTTCTCTCTCTCTCTCTCTCTCGATCAATGTATTTATGCCTCAACAATAACTTCTGGGTCTTCTTCTTTTCTTTTTTTTTCCTGTCAGTTCTTCTTCTTCTTCTGTCTCTTATGACAGGAAAGAAGAATTGTAAAAAAAAAAAAAGCTAGAATTATACTTCTGGTCTTTCCTGTTATAAGCACATCACATACATATCCTTCTCACCCTCCAAAAACTAGGTGTCCTTTTCCATTTTTGATGATGCTCTTTGGTTTGGAAAGACCTGGGTTCGAATCCTGTCTAAAATGCGAAGAACATTTATCAGGACGTTTCAACTGAAGGTGAGTTAGCTGGTCTAAGATGGAGGTGGCAGGGTTTTTTCTTACAGAAACTCTGATTTTTCATCCTGCAAATCAGCTATCAGAATACACACAATTAACATCCATAATACATTGGCCTCATAGCCTGAGTTGCTTTGGCTGTAAATCTAAATAAACCTAAACCCAATCCTTTTCCATTCAAGATACTACTTCTAACCTGTACAGCCCTAAAACTGTATAAATCTCAACTTCATCCTACTTTACTTTCTCAAATGTGAGAAACTCTTCAAATATTTCTCATATTTGTTGTGTTTCCACAAAACATCCCTACAAAATGCTTGATGTTATCAAGTCACAGTCAGCTTGATAGATAGCTTCCTCTTCTTATGTATTTTCTATGGATATTTTCCATGTATTGTTATACTAACCTGGCAACTGTCATTCCTCCACTTTCCTGCAAATAGATAAAAACACAAACAGCTGCTGGTAAGCATTATACACAAAAAATGCATGCTATGCCTCACTAAATGTGGTTGCATAAAACTTCCCAGTAAGGGGAAATGCTTAGACCTCTGTCCCAACACCCAAGGATACCTATAACTGTCCACACAGAGAAAGAGAGAGTATATATTTTCATCCCCCCATAGGACTTTAGGCTTTCAGTCTTATGTCTTCCATTTACTTCTTGTGTTGCTTTTGTGCAGATTACAATTCACATACTGTGTCCCAGACAATTTCTCACTGACTGAAACAAAATGTTGGATCTGTTACACCCCAATTTAATTCATTCCATTTGTCTTACTGTCTTGAAATTGTATGTGATGATAATAAGACAAATTGTATGAACACAGATCTTTGTTTGCACTTGGAACTGAGAGGGCAGGGGGAGATGATCTTTAGGAGAGCAAATAAGACCAACAGGCTTCAAATAGGGTTTGAATGCAGTAAAGATTATATTTTTTATAGTACTAGTTATTTTTCTGAGGTTTCTTGATATACAAAATAATAATAGCATTACTGGAGTCTGTGTGTTGTGAGAGATGTTGGAAGGGACAAGTATTTTGTTGATTGTTTTTAGAATTCTAGCCATTAGATAATGAGACTAATCCTACATAAGGAGTAAGAACAGAGATCAGTGGCTCTGTTAACTCTTTTTTTTTTTTTTTTTTGCAATAACCACGGATCTTGCAAACAAACTTAATCTCAATAAATATGGTTGTGTGAAACTCCCCCATGACGTAGGAAACTGTAATTTTTAAATGTCCTGACCAACATCCAAGGCTACCCTCAAGTGCCCACTGAGGGCAACCCTTTTTTGTCATCTATGGTCGAGGCCAAGAACTTTTCAGACCACAATCGTACAAATCCCTTACCAACTTATATGTCATATTATATTTCCTTCTCCTGTCCACCAGACTTGGCATTCTCCCAATCTGTCTGTCTCTTGTCATTGCTGTAATCCACTGTGTGGTCTCTGCAGCTTTCTGAACATGATCGTTAACTTTCAGGTCCTTGTCTACCATCATCACAAAGTTCCTTATTTCCTTGAGTACCTCTACACCATATTACTACACTACATATCATCCCTACAAATTATCATCATCATCAAATTGCTGCCATGTACCCTCAAGGGGTGTACAGGATATGACAGTGTCGTGACGACTCCTTTCTGTCGTGTTCTAAATCTATGTAGTTTCAAGTCACTTTTATGAATAATACAACTAATTACGAAATGATCACCGATCTAAAAGTAGGGAAATTTATATTTATACTGCACCACCCTATTCTTAGATTAGTCTATATAAATAGTAGGATCAGTTCTAAATTAAGTTAACAGTCATCTCATTAGGCCGAATCATCTATTATCATTTTTACTTGGGGTTCCCGCAAGATTCGAATATTTATGAACGGTGCAATAATAAGGAATTCAGGCAAACACAATATTTAGATCAACAAAATAAAACATTTAATATATGATATGGTCAACAAATACAAGAACTCTATTTTAAAATGGAACTATACAATTAACTTAACACATCTTCTTAGGTCACTGATGCTAATTCAATGTTCTAACTTTCATATATTACTCACAGTCTCAAAAACACAAATCTTCTTATCTCAAGTTAATATAACAATTTCACACTTATTCAGTCTTCACAAATCTATCAGCTCAATGTTTATATTCACAGCAGGCAATAAACTACGTAAGCTATATTCCAAGCAAACATATTCCCAGACCTTGAGCATCGGAGGTATATTACAGTTAATGCTAGAATAGAGAAACTTATACAACTACTCTTACCAGACAAATTCTTCAATACATCAAATTATTGAGAGAGCACTTATGAATTAACTTAATTAACATTAGCGGAACACACATAACAAATATTCTCCATAGTTTAAACTGTATTACTGTAAGTCGCACTTCACTATTCCAAACAACAGTAATTAGGTACTAATATCTTTTCCTGTTCACTCTTCTCCAAGTAACCAATATAACCTTTTTCTTAGGGCAACATAGAATTTAATCGTAATCCAGATTAACTAGAACTAATCAGAATTTTCGCATTGACTGTCCAGTTTCCTTTTATCTGATTACGGTATCAACCTTTCTTCATAACAACAGCAGATTTCGCTTATAACATTAAACTTTATGTTTCACTACTTATAGGTTCACTTCCGAAACTATACTCATAAATCTCTGCCCTGAGGATTATATAATCTTGGTTCCGCAAAACTCTCTCCTCACTCCTTAATAATAATTCTTCTCTATTCTCTCTATCTTATCTATGACCTTCCTTCTTCTTTCTCTTTCCTCTCTCTCTAATATCCTTCTATATATCTGACCTTCACTCCCACCTTACGTTCGAACGCCACGTTCTACTCCACTCGTGGTTGTTTACGCTTGCGTCTCCATGACAACAGACTAAGCGTAAACATTTCGCCAATGTAATGTATGCTATATTACTGCTACATGAGTGATTACATAACATTAAATATTTCACAAATAAGAACAATATAATATTTAAGCTATTTCTTCAACTTTTTGATTACGTATACAGTTAAATATAAAATAACACTTTACGTTACACCATATATATTTAGTTATACAAAATTCTAAACATATTATTATTTTATAAACTAATAATAGGTCAGGTTTTGAGTAAATATTTAATTAGTAATTCTTATTTAAGGAATAATAAATAAATTTATATAAACCATGATTAATATTTAATAAGCAATGTTAAATGTGAATGAAAAATAATAAATTACATAACATAGCTTCATTCACAATTTAACATAGGCTCACCCTTTCTTTGAAAAATTTTTATTATAAGAAAAATTTTTCTTCTGACACTAGGCTCCTTTAAAAAAAAAACTGGATTACATATTTCCTTTTCGATTTTTCAAGTAATAGCCAGTTTTACTGAAACTTGGTTCTTTATTATGTTTTGTGCCTTTATTCTCTTTCACTTTATCATCAATTCTCTTATTACTATTATTATTACTTTCTGCATGTCTTTCAAGTTTGTAGTATAGGATTCTCTTCTCTGAATTAAATTCACGTTCTCCATTATTAGAATTAAATCTTTGTTGTCTCACAACCTGGCGGTCTAATCTATATCATTGTTCTATGATATAGATTAGACATTTTACCAAAATTGACTTCAACCTTTAGTTTACTATCAGTGGTAAGTTCTGATTTGGGCTTTGTCACTACTACTTCTTGTTCATCAGTAAGAAGAGGAGTATCAGATTGAATGTGTACATAAGAGTTATCACCACTATCTCTATTAGATGATTGATTCACAGCTGATTTTTCTTCAGTAGATGGTCCTGATTCAAGTGGCAATCTAAACTGTTTTGTTTGATACTTAGACTTATCATAATTATGAATTTCATTTCTTCTAGTATATCTCCTTTTGTTCATCAGGGTTATTTCCTTCTTAGAAAAGTTACAAGAAAATTGATATCTTGCTAAGAAGTTTGTTCCCAAGATAATGTGAGAACCTAGATTGGAAGTAGTGGGGACAACAAGTAGGTCTTGCCACACGTACAGTCCAAATTCTGGTAGTTATATTCTTGCTCGAAGCTTTTCATATGCCACAAAGTTTGAGTCTGAGAGAGAAGTAATCCTTACAGGTTGTCTCAGCTTGGCAGTGCTCTTCCACAGTTTGTCTTTTAATGTTAGGAAATAATCCATCCTGATGGTAGAGGCATTGCATCCTGTATCTAATAAGATGTCACATTTAGAACCCAGGATTTCTCCTCTAACTGTCATCATTCTTTCATTAGGTGCCTGGTGTTTCTGAATTCCACTATTTCTTCTGTGGTTCACATATCCAAATTTTGAATTCCATCTGTTGTTATAGTAGTTTTCTTTGTTATGGAAGCAGTTCCTGGCATAATGTCCAACTTTGTTGCAATTATAACACCTAAGAGGATTTCTTTGTTTTTTCTCTGTCTTGGATTGAGGGATAGCAGACATTTGTTGTCTAACATCATTTAATCCTCGGATTACCTCATCTAGGCTACTTAAAATAGGTTGACTTTGTTTTTCAACTTCATGCTTGATCATCTCATCAATTTTATTTGTAGTGGGGTTTTGATTTTCTTGAGAACTCAAAGTAATAGCTGATAACTGTCTCACAACTTCATTAAGACTATCCATTATTGGCTGATTTAACTTATTCACCTCCTGGTGAATTAGGGATTTCACTTCTGTCATCAGTTTCATGTCCAATTGCTCTTTGCTTTCTGTCATGCAGTTTACAATACTTGAATTTTCTCCAATATTCTTTACTTTTCCTATTTCAACTTTACTTTTCTTTTCTATTTCTGATTGCTTGAACGAACTATCAGTCTTATTCACAACATTCACAAGACTTGCATTGTTTGAGGGATAAAGGTCACCTAGTATTTGTTCTTTTTCCTTAACACTTTTGAGACACTCTTCTAAAGTAGAAATTTTCTTCTTGTAGGCTGTTTCTCTTAATTCTTGCCTAACACCTTGTCTAAATTGTTGGAACACAGCCCAATCTAAGTGAGGTTTATCTTCACCAGTAACATTCAAACTGTTGGCCAATGTTAATAACCGATTGTGAAAATCAGTAACAGTCTCTTTATCCTTTTGAACAATTTTCTGCAATTTCCACAAGTTAGGACCTACACTTCTAAGTTTACAAAATTGAGACAATAAGGTGTCTTTAAATTTGGAATACTCAAAAGTTTCTCGAAGTATTGGAGAAGAATGCAAAAATGTTTTTGCTTTACCTACCAATTTACTTCTAATCAGAACTAGCAATTGAAAATCAGTCCAACCTGCAATTTCTCTAAGTTTTTCAACATAGGTAAAGAAAAATAGTACATCATCTGATTCTTCACCTGAATATTGGGGAAAAACCTGTTGCGGGTTTACCGTACGAAAGAATTCACTGTCATTCATTTCAGAGCTTGATGTGACAGCCATAGTGTTTAATAAATTACTATCTCAATTAATTCAATCTTTTTACTTTAAAATTAACTTTTATCTTTGCCTGAGTCCAAATTATAACCAGTTCACTGTGATTTAATTATTTCACTTTCTAAAATTTCAGGGAGTAATTCTACGATTATTATTACTAAACTTAAATTCAATTTCTTATCTTATAGTTGTTAAATTTAATTCCTACCTATTAAATCACATCCTGCCGACGGCTGCGCCATTTGTCGTGACGACTCCTTTCTGCCGTGTTCTAAATCTATGTAGTTTCAAGTCACTTTTATGAATAATACAACTAATTACGAAATGATCACCGATCTAAAAGTAGGGAAATTTATATTTATACTGCGCCACCCTATTCTTAGATTAGTCTATATAAATAGTAGGATCAGTTCTAAATTAAGTTAACAGTCATCTCATTAGGCCGAATCATCTATTATCATTTTTACTTGGGGTTCCCGCAAGATTCGAATATTTATGAACGGTGCAATAATAAGGAATTCAGGCAAACACAATATTTAGATCAACAAAATAAAACATTTAATATATGAAATGGTCAACAAATACAAGAACTCTATTTTAAAATGAAACTATACAATTAACTTAACACATCTTCTTAGGTCACTGATGCTAATTCAATGTTCTAACTTTCATATATTACTCACAGTCTCAAAAACACAAATCTTCTTATCTCAAGTTAATATAACAATTTCACACTTATTCAGTCTTCACAAATCTATCAGCTCAATGTTTATATTCACAGCAGGCAATAAACTACGTAAGCTATATTCCAAGCAAATATATTCCCAGACCTTGAGCATCGGAGGTATATTACAGTTAATGCTAGAATAGAGAAACTTATACAACTACTCTTACCAGACAAATTCTTCAATACATCAAATTATTGAGAGAGCACTTATGAATTAACTTAATTAACATTAGCGGAACACACATAACAAATATTCTCCATAGTTTAAACTGTATTACTGTAAGTCGCACTTCACTATTCCAAACAACAGTAATTAGGTACTAATATCTTTTCCTGTTCACTCTTCTCCAAGTAACCAATATAACCTTTTTCTTAGGGCAACATAGAATTTAATCGTAATCCAGATTAACTAGAACTAATCAGAATTTTCGCATTGACTGTCCAGTTTCCTTTTATCTGATTACGGTATCAACCTTTCTTCATAACAACAGCAGATTTCGCTTATAACATTAAACTTTATGTTTCACTACTTATAGGTTCACTTCCGAAACTATACTCATAAATCTCTGCCCTGAGGATTATATAATATTGGTTCCGCAAAACTCTCTCCTCACTCCTTAATAATAATTCTTCTCTATTCTCTCCATCTTATCTATGCCCTTCCTTCTTCTTTCTCTTTCCTCTCTCTCTAATATCCTTCTATATATCTGACCTTCACTCCCACCTTACGTTCGAACGCCACGTTCTACTCCACTCGTGGTTGTTTACGCGTGCGTCTCCATGACAACAGACTAAGCGTAAACATTTCGCCAATGTAATGTATGCTATATTACTGCTACATGAGTGATTACATAACATTAAATATTTCACAAATAAGAACAATATAATATTTAAGCTATTTCTTCAACTTTTTGATTACGTATACAGTTAAATATAAAATAACACTTTACGTTACACCATATATATTTAGTTATACAAAATTCTAAACATATTATTATTTTATAAACTAATAATAGGTCAGGTTTTGAGTAAATATTTAATTAGTAATTCTTATTTAAGGAATAATAAATAAATTTATATAAACCATGATTAATATTTAATAAGCAATGTTAAATGTGAATGAAAAATAATAAATTACATAACATAGCTTCATTCACAATTTAACAACAGTACTACACTGAAAAATTTACATCATTACTAACTTCCTATCTACAATTTTCCTCCAAATCAGTCTATTACTTGTCAAGACTCCAACATTATCAGATCTTATATTTCTATCGTCTAAGGCACTTTGTACCGTATCAATCCACCTATATCTTGGTCTTCCTCTGGGTCGTTTTCCTGCCAACCTGGCAGAGAACACTCGTTTTGCTAATCTTTCTTCGCCCATTCTGTTTAAGTGACCATACCACCTGAGATTAGATCTGCTAACGCATTCCTGGATGCTGACAATGTCAAGTTCTTTCCTAATATCATCGTTTTTAATATGATATTGCCATTGATGCCATCTGTTCACACCTCTAATCTTTCTCAGGACTCTCATATCTGCGGTCTCTAATCTTTAGTCAAGTGTTTTACTTCTGACCCAGCTCTCAGATCCATAAGTTAAAACTGGTTTGAACACTGTCTTGTATACAGCTAATTTAGTGTTCCGACTAATTTCTCTCTTATTCCATATGAATTTATTCAATTGACTTCCCACGATACCAGCTTTGCTAATTCTGTTGTCTATTTCTATATTTAATTTATCATCTTCAGTAAAAATCGTGCCTAAGTAACTGAAATGTTTTACATGTTCCACAGGTTCTCCATTCACAACACAGTTGACATTTTCAATGATTCTGCCTATTTTCATTGTCTTTGTCTTTTTATTGCTGACCTTCATACCATATCTATTACAACAGCTATTCAATTTAGTCAGAGAATCTTGCAAACTTGTAGCGGATTTATTTAGAAGTATAACATCATCCGCATAAAGCAAAGAGCTGATATTAACATCTCCAATTTTGATATCAGGTTTAATACCACTTTCCTTCATAATGTGATCCATATAGATAATGAATAACAGAGGGGATAATGTACATCCTTGTCTCACACCAGATTTAACAGTAAACCATCTTCCTGTACTTCCTTCAATTCTAACTGCTGACTTACAACTCAAATAAAGACTAAGTATTGCTTGATATAATGCCCCATTGACACCATATAACTGTAGCGTATTGAATAGCTTCTCTCTTGGCACCTTGTCATATGCCTTTTCCAAATCGACAAAACTTAAATACAGATCTTTGTTATATTCCCATGCTTTCTCAACTATTTGTCGTAAAGTGAAGATCTGATCCTGACAGCCTCTATTTGGCCTGAATCAAGCTTGTTCTTCACCAAGCTTTTCTTCCACAATTCTTCTCAACAGACAAGAAATTATTTTTTTTGTTTTAAGTATATCAAAGTAATGAAGTTTGCCCCCTTATGCATGGATAAAAACAAGAATATAATTTCCTTTCTAACCATTCAGGAGGGGAGGGATGACATTTTGCTTGTCATCCTTCCCTTCCAAATTTCAAATCCATTCACTTAAACCTTGAATTAGTAGTTCTAACCATCTGCCTATACAGAAAGCCTAATCAAACTTTCCTGGAAGACAACATCAGTGCCTTACTTGTAGATCTCCTACCAACTTTCCCCTCACTGCAAATATTTGCATATCACCATGAAAACATTTCCCAATTCATTAACATATAAGTTAAAAATTATTATGACCATAAAAGAGACCCCTGTTTTGCATACATACACTAAAACGTTAATAAAAAAATAATTAGACTGAAATAAAATAACATAACCAAGGATGCATGTGGTAAAATGTTGATTTGATTATTAGAAATGCCACTTTTCATTCTGGTAGTGGTTGTTTAGAAAATGAGGTTTACCATCAACTGTTTCCACAAAATCCTTGTAGGTATTCAATCATCTGGGTTTTTCCTCATCATGCTAAAGGTGTGGCAGCAAATGTCATACAAACTTTTTTATTATCATACCAAACCTTTAGTAAATATGGACACTTTATTAATTCCTTATTTACATTTAGTTTTTTTTTTTGTCCTCATTCTGTGTTAATTCATAGTTTCTTATGAGTAAACTGCAAACTTTGTTCATCAGTTGTGAGTTGAGATCATTTTCCATTGTCATTTCAGGGTTTATCTTCCATATTCCTCTGTCCTCTTGGCAATGCTTTTAAACTGTCAAGATATTTGTGTTTCCACAGAGCTTAGCATCATCAAAATCCTGATACATACCCTTAGGGGGATATACAGAATATTATGACAGTACTACATAAAAAATTTTTATGCTATTACTGACATACTGTCAATTAATGTCCTGCAAATTAATGTATTATTCTGTCAGGACTTCAGTATTGGTAGATCTTATATTTCAGTCTTCTAAGATGCTTCTTACTGTACCAGTTCACCTAAAAAATACTCGTTTTACTAACCTTTTTACTCTCCCATTCTGTTTAAGTGATTAGCTCTACTCACATATTCTTAACTAACAATATCAAGTTCCTTGCTAATATCTCATTTTAATTGTGGTTCTTTTATGAATGTCATCAGTTCACTCTGTCTGTCTCTCTTGATATTTCTCAGAACTGTCACATCTGTGGTCTCTACTCTTTGATCAAATGCTTTATTTCTAATTTAACCCTCATAGATCTAGAAGTTAAAATTGGTTTGAACACTGTCTTGTATACAGCTAGTTTTGATTAATTTCTCTCTTATTCCACATAAATTTATTGAGTTGTCTTCCTGCCATACTAGCTTTGTTCCATATTTAATTTAACATCTCTAATAAAAATTGCACCTAAATATCTGTTCTAAAAGTTTGCCATTCAGAATGCAGTTGATTTTTTAACGTTCCTGCCCATTTTCATGATCATTGTCTTTTTATTGCTTATTTTCATACCAAATTTATTACAGCAGTTACTCAGTTTAGTTGTAGAATCCTGCAGACTTGTATTAGATTTATTTAGGAGTATAACGTCATCTGTATAAAATAAAAAGCTGAGATTAATATCTCCAGTTTTGATATCATGTTTAATTTAATGCCACATTTTATTCATGATGTGATTCATGTAGACAATGAATAACATTTGAGATAATGTGCACCATGAGTCTTTGGACTCCTTGGAGACTCACGTAATAATAATTATATCTATATAATGCTGATTTATACCATATAATTGTCGTTGTTTTTTAACAGCTTTTCTCTTTGCACCCCTTGTCATATGCCTTTTCCAGATCTACAAAACTTAGATACACATCCTTGTTATATTCTTACGATTTCTCAACTATTTGTCTTAATGTGATATCTGATCCTTACATTCTCTGTTTGGATGAACTCAGTTTGTTCTTGGAGAAAGCTTTATTCCCAGAATAGATGAGAAAATAACTATTCATTAACTTATTGCTGATATTTCGCTGGTATTCTATCTGACATCTTCAGAGCACCGTCCGGTATAACAGTGGGACTATTTTGAACAATTGTGACATGCGACACAAAGACTGAGGTCCTAATTAGGTGCCATCTATGTCGGGGGGGGGGGGGGGGGGCAGAGAGAGAAAGCAGATATTAATTAGGTCTTAAGATGACTGTCTCCCAAATCTTTGGCAAATTTATACAGCCATACTTGTTGAGGTTTGGAATATGTTTCAGGTATTCTGTTGATTCCAAGAATAATCTCTCTGAGTTATAACAACTTCTATGCAGTATTTTTTTTTTTTTTCCCAATTGATCCTGTGTGCAGGGGGGGGGGGGGTATCCAAAACATGGTCTGCTAGATCCAACTTGCCATGGTGAAAATGCCGGATATATTTTTTGTGTTCACTGAGGCAGATTGTCCACAGTTCTTCCTGTCTGTCCATAGTAGGCTCGATGACATGAACAGGGCACTTCATAGACTCCTGGATGTGATAAAGAAGAAATTCTTTCCTTGGGTAAACAGATGAGAGTTGCCAATTTGATATACAGTTTAAATATGATGCATAGCTGGTGTTTCTTAAGCACTCTAGATATCATTTCAGATGTGCTTTAAATGTATGGGTTGTTGACAGTTTTGCTGTAGTCTTCTGTGATAGATAGTGGTGGTGGTGGGGGGGGGATTTCTGGGGAGCATTTAGTATTTTGTCTATCTTATGGGGACTATAGCCATTGCCTAAGAAGGCAATGTGATATAAGTGAGTGAGTTCAGCAGTGAGAGCATTGTCATTGGAACAAATTGCTCTCTCTCTCTGTGGGTTAGTGTTTTAGGATAACATACTGTTGAGATGGGTGATATATCTCCCTGTATGTGTGGGTTTTCTATAAACTAAAAATGATAAGGAACCATCTGGAAGACGTGTAATTAGTGTATCCAGGAAGGGCAGACAGTCATTAGCTTCCAGTTGCATTATAAAGCGAATTTTTGGGTGTTGGCTATTTAAATGCACTAAGAATGTATCCAATGTGTCTGGATACATTCTTAGTGCAAACAAAAATATACAAACAATTGCTATCCCATCTAATTATTTGTATATTTTCCCATTCCATAAAATAACTGCATATACTGTGAATTTAAAAAGTTACACTTTTTAAAGTCCAGGAAGTAAAAGTTCACCTTTGCTCCTTGTATTTTCATTATTTTCACCGCCAAATTAATAATTGGCTATTAGTTATTTGCATTGAATGGTTTCTCCATCCTTTCTTATTATGTGATGTAATTTAGAAAACTCATTAATTTATCAATAAACTAAAAAAATATCAAAATAACAATAAACTGTAATTACAAACTGTAATTACAAATAATATTTTTTTAAATAAAAAAAAAAGAAATTACACTTTTGAAATTTAGGAGAAAAAGAACCTGTAACTGATTATCATACATAACATAGCTTAAATCTACTGACCTATTGCTGAATTTTCAAATAAATTCTCTGCTGTTCTTTGTTCATCATAAGCTGTAAAATATCATTTTATGGTGAATAATTGCTGCCATATGCAATATATATCTCATTACATTTATACAGGCTGCTAATTTTATTATGATAAACACAATGTAACATAGTAGTAAACTGAGACATTCTTTTCAGTTGCCTTCGTCCTGAAACATTTCTTTGATACTTAGTATTTCTTCATCAGTCATGAGCTTTTAGTAGTTCTTGGTAAATCATCTGCTTTTCTAGGTTTGCAGAAAAGTGGCTGTAAATAAAATTGCATTTTATACTTATGTTTTGGAAGACCTGCATGGTTTATATTATATAAGCAATTTTAGAATTAATTCGACCATTTATAAATATAAGTGCCCTCTGAAGTAGTATTATGAAAACAGTTTATAACTGAGCATCCACTTAAGCAAATTCATTGGAAGAGACATGCTAACATAAATCATGTTGGCAGACAGTGGAGCACATGTTGCAACCATAATTTATGTGTTGGAAATAGTTGATGAGAATTCAAAACTATTTTTCTTTCATTTAAAGAAAGAAACCTATTGCAATGAAAGCACAAAAAAAAAGTAAAATGCCAAATCTTGAGGCACAGTGTATTCCAGCATGTCTGGCTACATAAAAAAATCATAGTTTAGTTTACTGTTACCTCTGTAATGTAAACATAATTTAATATACCTCTGTTAAAATATTGTGGAAGTTATATTTTGTTCTACAGTAATTCCCTACATCGTGATGCTTTGCTTGACGATGATCTGCTCATACGATGCCTTTCAGTATGACCAATGCCCATTTATACAACATTGCATTCATTCGTATGAAAGATTTAGCAGCATTATAAATTATCTACATGCAAACACAAGGAAAGTATTACTTATTGAATATACTGCCAAATATTTCAGTTTAAAATTAACAAACTATCATCAGGTGGCCTGAACAATATTTTTTACAAGGTACAATGCAAACAATTGATTTATTCAAAATAGTACAAGCCGTGTGATGTTAAATCGCTAATAGTGTTATGCTTCACTGAAGAAAAAGTTAATCATAAAAGTGATTATGAAATAATTATATAATTTATATTATCATCCAGAAAAAAATTTAATTTATAACATCATACTAAACAGATCATTAGACAGATGTACTATCCAGATGGTTTATTTTTATTTATTAGTCAGTTTGTCTGTAACCCTTGACGTTTTCAGCAACATTCCATTATTCCTATTACATTCCAAATACAACATTTAACCTGTTTGCTGCCACTATGTCCCCCTTTCTGTGTGTTAGTGGTATGATGTAGGTGCTGCCTACACTGTGGAGTTTTTATTATTATTATTATTATTATTACGTGACACCTCCAGGGAGTCCAAAGACTTATCGAGGGAGAGTGTGCCAACAGCATCGAATGATTGAAACCCTTCCAACTAGTAACCATGCTCAAACTTGCTTAACTTTTTTCATGAGCCATTAGTAGCAGAGGCTCTACCAATCTACAAATGGCTCTACCAGACTCTAACAAGTCTGTTGTAACATGGTCTACCAGACCATGTTGTAACATGGTCTGTTCCAACCTTTATGGAACAGACCATGTTACTCTGATTGTTGGTAAGAGCAGAATTCAGAAATAGGTGGATAGGAATACGGCACTCTATGGGAGATAGCATAATTTTGTGAAGGGAAGGTCTTGTCTTAGTAATTTACTTACTTTCTACAATAGCGTGATGGCTGAGTTGAATAAGGAAAATGGCTACCCCATTTTTCTTATCCATGAGTGAAAGTGAAGGCAGGTATCCAGTGGTACCATAGGGCTCTGTACTGGGATTGCTGTTCAATTTATTCATAATACTAGAATGATTTGATGGGGAATAACCACTGTTTGCCAGTGATGCTGAACTGAAAAGAGCGAAGCTAATAAAGACAATGTATAGATCCTGCAGGATAATGATAATATACTGGTAATTTTTTTGAAAAAGGATAATAGCAGCATATTCATTGTGTCAAAGTGTAAAGTTATGCATTTTGCGATTGTGCTGGGAGAAACTCGTGTTATAGGTTTAATGGAGTGAAACAGCACTGAGAAAGGATTAAAAATAATAGCTAATTCTTCTAATATTTCAACTCACTAACTAAGACATCTCCAGGGAAAGTGAAGCATGTGAATGAAAGACTAGAGTTCTGACTAGGTGGAATGCCCTCTGTTGGTGGCTTAGGATGTAAACTTGGATCTTAAAGTATTAGTGTTTCCAATATTTTTGGAAGTTTAATAATCCCACATTTATTCACATTAGGCTGCTTTCTGAGAGCAGCTGCAGTTCCAAAAACAGTCTTTTTCTTCTAGATTTACTGTGATGGAGCATGATAATCTTTTCCAATTTATTTTATAAGCTTTGGATATGGCTCATAGAATAAATTGGAAAAAGACCACCATGCTCCATCACAATATATGTAGAAGAAAAAAGAGTGTTTTTGGAATCTGCAGCTGCTCTCAAAAATCTGCTTAATTTGATTAAATATTTGCATTTAAAAAGCCCAAAATATGGGAAACACTAATACTTCGAGATCCCAGTTTACATCCTAGGCCACCAACAGAGGCCATCCACCTAGTTAGGACTGTAGTCTTTTGTCCAAATGTTTCACTTAGTTTTATTTTCCTTTGTATGCGTGTGTTACAAGTCTCATATTGTACTCCCTGACGATGTCTCAGTGGCCGAGACAAAATATTGGAAGAATCAAATATTATTTTTAATTCTTTCTTAGTGCTGTTTAACTCCATTAAGCCTCTAACATGAATATGTCCCCTTTCCATCTGCATCTAATGTGGGCATAACTGCTGTCATCAATGATCTTCATCAGTTTTCAGAAGAATGAATTTGATCAGTCCAAAAATTTCCTTTCCCTTATTCCTGATACTCTGGCATTCATAGTAAACAAAGAGTTATGCCTAAATATTATTTTGTTAAAACGTTTCATATTTTTATAAAGGGCACGTGTTTCCTATGTTTTTGCTGTTATTTCTCTTTCCTGCTCTTTTTGAAATAAATTACTTCATCTTTGGTGAAGTTGATAGTCTGAAGAAGGAAAAGAAAAATATTAATCAAGACTTATCAACATGTCAAATTATTATCATCAGCATCATCCTTATGACACTGTTATCTCCATGGAGTCCAAAGATTCATTATAGGAGTCCCACATTAACCATTATATACACAATGCTTAGCATAGCTCTCCTTAAAGTTGTCCACCAACCACCTCTGGTAACCTGTTCCACTCATTAACCACTCTCCATGCAAAAAATCTTAGTCATTATACCCTTACTAATTACACTCTTACACAACTTCCAGGATGGCTCATTGTTCTCTTTTGTCCAATCATGTATTGGAAAATATCTTTAGTATCTACTCTCCAAAATCACCTTTAGCGACTTGCTTATTTCTATCATATCCCCCCCCTCCTTTCTGCCTTGGTTTGTGAGGTGCTCCTTATGAAGATAGACCCAAGTTCTTTGGAACACTCCGTATAAGGACAAACTAAAGGTCTGTAGGTTAGCTAATAGCAGAAAGGAGCAGGAATATGATAGAAATAAGCAAGTCGCTAAAGGTGACTTGGTTCACAATCCAAGCAACCAAACCTGGGCATAGTAGTCAAGATGTGTCATATCAAATCATTTAAAGAGGGCAATAAACCTGCTTATCCCTGCATACCATTGTTTTTTCCTAACATCCAAGCGAATGCTTTGAAATATTTTACCCACATATGCAGTATGTCCTCTGAACTTTGCTTCTCTGTCCATCATCATTTCAACATCCCTAGCTCAATCACTTTCTTGTTCCATCTATGCAATATAAGCATGTGTGTGTGTTTTTCATCGCAAAATGCATAACTTGACACTTTGACACATTGAATCTGCTGCTATTATCATTTTCCAAAAAAATTACCAGTATATTATCATTATCCTGCAGGATCTATACATTGTCTTTATTAGCTTTGCTCTTTTCAGTTTAGCATCATTGGAAAACAGTGGTTATTCCCCATCAAATCATTCTAGTGTTATGAATAAATTGAACAGCGGTCCCAGTACAGAGCCCTATGGTACCATTGGATACCTGCCTTCTCTTTCACTCATCCTGAGTTGGATAAGAAAAATGGGATAGCCATTTTCCTTATCCAACTCAGCCATCATGCTATTGTAGAAAGAAAGTAAATTACTAAGACAAGACCTTCCCTTCACAAAATTCTGCTCTTACCAACAATCAGAGTAACGTGGTCTGTTCCATAAAGGTTTTTCGATTGGTAGAGCCTCTTCTACTAATGGCTCATGAAAAAAGTTAAGCAAGTTTGAGCGTGGTTACTAGTTGAAAGGGTTTCAATCATTCTCTGCTGTTGGCACTCTCTCTCTCTCAATGAGTCTTTGGACTCCCTGGAGGTGTCACATAATAATAATAATAAAAATTCCACAGTGTAGGCAGCACCCTTCATCATTACTCTTCCACCACCACCAAACTTTACTGTGTGTACAACACACTGTGGTAGCAAGCGTTCACCAGGTTGCCTCCACACCCACACTCTACCATCAGACTGGAAACAGGTGAACCTTGATTCATCGCTCCAGAGTACCATTTTTCACTGGTCAGTTATCCAGTTCACATGTTCTTTGCATCAGGCCAGATGAGCCACCTTGTTCGTTGCTGCGATGTTCAGTTTGTGTGCTGCTGCGATGTTCAGTTTGTGTGCTGCTGCTCTTCTGTGGAACCCAGTAAATGGAGTTCTTTTTCATACAGTATTAGTGCTCACTGTAGTGTTACTGGCACTCTGGAACTCATCATAGATGGTCTGTGCCAATTGTAGCTGATTTTTGCGTGCCAGTCATTTTAACACCTTCCTGTCCCAGTCACTCATTTTCTGCAGCTGCCCTAGGTGTTTTCCTGCACTAGTGATGCCAGAACATCTCCATTTGTTGATCACATTGCCAACCATTGATTTTGGATGCTTCAGTTGAGTAGCAATACCATGTATGAACATGCCACTAATGTAACAGCCTGCAATGACAGCTCTCTCAAAGTTAGTGAGTTCATGTTGTGTTGCCAAACTACCTGTATTCAACTGCTATGATGAAATACTGCTTCCTACTATCTGTACACAGGTATGTTATTAACAAACCTGGAATGTTTCCATAACTTCAAATAACAGAGGATATCCAGACAATTATTGGTAGATAGATATGTGTATGTGAGAACTAATCCAGAAACAGCAACAGCTTCCTTGAGAAAGCAGTTGGATAGAGGCTGTGAGAAAGAAATCATCTTTTAGGTAAATTGTCCTCCTCTGGATACAATCAAGCAGCCTTAAGGAGATATTTTGGTGCACTATCCCATATATGAGGGTAGGATTCTGAGGTTAGACAGATTTGGGATTTCTGAAGTCTAAGGAATTGTGCCTGCAACATAGGGAGTTTTAAATAAAAAGAGAATAACTAATTTTTTTGTTTCCCTACAAAAGAAAAGAAAATTAATATTGACTGGTGATTAGAATATTATCAAAGGTAAAGAGGGGGAGTGAAATAAGCTCTTTCTTCTGAGGTAAGAAAGGATTAGCATTAAAATTCACTAAATTATCTTCACTCCACTGGAGAATTGAGATCTGTTTTTAAGACACTGATTATAGGTCTTGAAGCTTGAATCATTTATGTACTACAAGTTTTTTTAATGAATAAGGGAAAAGGAGTTTACTGTCATCAGCAAAACACTGTAAATAGACTTCAGTGTTAGTGAGAGTAGGTCACTGGTGTGTAGGAGGAGCAGTGTGATTAAAAAGATGCCATTACATCTACCATGACACACACTGAATGACACCAGATAAGAAAGTATTTATGGCAAAACTCGATCAGGTGTCTTGTAATCATCAAGAGTAACTGCATGGGTCTCTACAAACATTTCTCTGTGTTGTTTAAGGTAGACTAGGAGTTCTGCTTTGGAATAAGACATGAAGAATCCATATTGGTGATCACTAATTAATTGAAGGATCTCAATTAGAAAGCAAAGAAGTTATTCTTTAATGACCTTCTCCATTATTTTCAAGAATATTAAAGTGAAGGCAATCAAACTACGGTTTTATGGTTGAATTTATCTTCATTTTTAGGGTGGAATAAAAGCTTGCTTCCATACTTGTATATGTGATACAGGGTGAGTTTTAATTCTAGAACACAAATTATTAGCATGATTGGAGGAATATCATCATGAGGATTTTTCTTATATCATTCTAGCAAAAGATTAGAAGAGACGTGATCAATTCACACAGTCATGAAGTGTGAAGTGCACTAATTATCACTCAACATTGCCATTTTAATGATCTTTGTGACTATATACTTCATGGTTTAGCAACAACATTTGAAGGTATTTTAAGCTATACTTGTTGATCTTTACAAATCATAGTTGGCCACACGTGTGACATCAGTGCTCTTTTCATGTTGGAACTTCTGAAGCATAATCAAAATGTCTAACTTGCAGTAAATTTACTTTTTCTGTATTATTTGCCAAAATGCTATTAATCACTAATTATATGAAGAGCCAAAGGCTTCAATTCGGTGACATGAACTTATTTAAGTTAAGGGATATTACATCCCATATTGTTTCTTTGCCAAATAAGAAACTCAAAGAGTTTCATGCCGAATATAGAAACTATATAAAGTTTGGCGATTCCAAGCGTAAGCAAATACCTGGATAGTGCAACACCTGACCCATTTGGTAGTGCAAATTGAGGTAACTCATAGTGAGGATGGAGCAAGCTCCGATTACTATTCTTGGTATTTACCCATAATGTGAACTTAGCTCCTAGGAGCTGTATTACTGTTCTGCATTATGAGAGAAGGTCACTTAGTTACAAAAATTTAATATGATGAACATTGCCAAAATGACAGCAGTGAGAAGTTACTATTCAGTAGAGTATACATCCCACTTAAGGGTGGTGTGGACTCTTCCCCTAGTAAATTCCTTATATAGTCCTCCTTCATTTTAGAAATTATAGACTTTACAACCATGTTATAAATAACTCTTAATATCCCGACGTTTTGATCTTCATATCAAGATCATCATCTGGAGCATATAAAGCACTAAAAGAAAGGATCCTTATATAGTCATTTCTTATAAGACTCAAAAAAAAAAAAAAAAAAAAAAATCCAAACAGTAGATGAAGAAATACTAAGCTATTGAAGGACAAACTTGTAATTGCTGCCCATAGGGAAACACATTATTTACCTACAATGACTACTAATTTATTTGCGCAGTACTATTGGTATTCTATATTTCTGTGAGCAGCATTCCACTTGCATCTGCTGTCTTTACTACTTACAAGAATAATTTCTGTAATAAGTGCTAATTAGTGATTACATATTTGTTACTTCAGCAGTGTATAATAAATACTGTCTGTGTTTATTAAGTTACAATTATAATTATAGTGAATGAAATGTTTGAAGAATAACTATCCTAGTTGGTTTCTCAATTTGATATATTAAACTGACCAACTTTTTATTTAATTTATTTTTTTTTGTAAAAGATTAATATTGTTTAATAGCTGCTTGTGAATTTTTTATATTTAAAATGTCACTTTGTGTGTGCGTGTGTGTGTGGTGTGTGCGCACGCGCGCTTGTGTGCACACAAACACACATGCGTGCACACGTGTGCTTTTAAATACATTGATAAAAGAATACAATGTTTTTTGTTTTTTTTTTCCCTTTAATTGTATTTAAATATATATTATAGTTGTAACAGATATTTCTAGTGTGGTGAGCTGCAAAATAAAACTTAGTTTTAATTTGGCCATTGATATCCTTCTGAATTACACACCATTTTAATGAAAATCATTACTAAATATTTAAAAATACTTTTTGCAATATTGATTTATATAGCTGAAGAGACTTTTTTTTTTTTCATATAAAATATGGATTATTTTTGATGCTTTAAAAATTCAGAAATATACCCCATGATCAAATATTGTAAAATTGTGTTTTATTTGATGAAAACCAACCAGTATATCAGAATTAATCTTAATTTTGATATTCATAGTGACATCAAGAAATTCACAAATGACCTTTACATAGTTATGTCTTATAAAGAAACTAACTACATGCTAACTATATTGGCCCAACTAAAATCTCTTTATTCTCGTGGAAAGGCTTAGACGTTGGTTATGCATTTTTTACTAAATAATTTAA
This sequence comes from Typopeltis vanoorti, assembly GCF_054136105.1. Classification (NCBI taxonomy): domain Eukaryota; kingdom Metazoa; phylum Arthropoda; class Arachnida; order Uropygi; family Thelyphonidae; genus Typopeltis; species Typopeltis vanoorti. The sequence continues at coordinate 80,251,433 of NC_143550.1, forward strand.
GGAAATTACAACGTAAACTTGGATATACATTAAAATATCACTAGGATATACATTAAAATAAATTTTAATATACTTCAATATTTCGGTAACATCACGTTGCCATTTTCAAGGAACTTAAGAACAAGACACGTGCACGCAGGCACAACAAACAGTAAGTGAGGAAGAAGCAGCAAGCTATTATTTCTCCTAAAGTCCTGATGGTGCCCCCTAGCAGGCAATGTTGGTATTCTTGGGCAATTGGGCTGAAGGTCTTCTGATGTAGGTTTCCCAAATTTGAGGCAGTCTCATGCAGCCAAATTTGTTGAGGTTTGGATTGTTTCTTAGGGCTGAAGCTGATTACATGAAAAGCCTTTCATATTTGTATTTACTATGGTGTATTATCGTGGCTTTCTTCCACCATATTCTTTGGCAAGTATCCAGTGCATGGTCAGCAAGACCAGAGTGGCTGTATTGGTGAAACCAGATGTAGTCCTTGTGTTCTGAAATTCTGATATTTGCTGTCCTGCCTGTTTGGCCAAAGTAGGACAGCTAAAATCTCTTTAGTTTATTTTATTAATGTAAGTTTAGCTTGAACTCCATAGCATTATATACTTTCCTTGCTAGGGGGGGGAAAAAAAACATGCCTGCAAAAGTGTTGAATACCTCATAGTACAGTCAGAAGAATGATGTCACATTTGTTTAGACATGACTTATGTTTCAAAGCTTATTATAAATGAGCACTGTTTAGAAGAGTGTTTCAACTGAAAGTGAGTTAACTAGTGTCATACAGAGTTCCTTACCTACGAAGTAGCAGACTGGTGTAGGATCACACATGCAGTTAACATATGAAAGCACATAAGCAGAAATAACTCTAACCCTAATGGTGAGGTAGCCATCTTTGATGAGTTCTAAAACTTGATGGAAGTTGCGAGTAATAATAATAATTAAATGTCAGTGGTAATGAAAAAAAATTTTTTGTGAATAAAAAAGTGTCAACATGATATTAATTCTTTTTTCTCATTATCACTATCTTTCTGGACTAAAAGTCCACACGAATAGGAAGCCCAGAACTCTTATGTTCTCTGCTCTGTTAATGTAAGAGTTCTGGGCTTCCTATTGTCAACAAGGTTTAGTGTATAAACCTTACTAATCTACCAGCTTGACAGATATACCCACAAGAGGTTGCTGTTTTGAGTAGAGATTACACAATACCACAAGTTCTAGCAGCAAGTGTATTCTTACTTTATTTGCTGTAAGTTTTGGAATATGTAACTTTACTACCATATAATTTATATATTTCTTGTTATTATCATTTAAGATGGTGAAATATTGGATAGTATTATTTACTCATTAAATTAATTCTTAAGTCTTGGATGTTGCCTAAGTTACTTATGTAATAAGTGAAGATCACTTTTCAGTGATTTCAATCACTTTTTTTTTTGTTCATGTTTTTTTCCAAAAGTTAGTTTTCTTATTTATTTGTATTTTCTAACAAACTTCTTTTTGTGGTAAAAGACAGCTTGCATGCAGAAACAAAATAGAAGGAGAAAAGGAGAACAATTAGGTATGTTTATAAAGAATCATACATTCAAAATAACTAAAAAAAGGAATGGACTAATAGATTGACTATATGAAAAGCTGATAAAAAATAGAAATAAAAAAAAAAAGGCTGTGAGTCATCTGTTTTGAAGTGTCAGTCATCTGATACTTCAAAAATGGGTAATATTTAGAATATTAAAAAATAATATTGATTTTAATAAGGCTGGGGGGGACTCGGTGGGATATCACCATGTATACTATGGGAATGTGCAGGACTTTTGTTGAACAAAAGTCCTGCAACAGGAACAAGCCCAGAAAAGTGGAAAGAGATTAAAATAATGCCACTACATAAGGGAGAATCCAAGTGAGTAGTGTCAGATTATAGGCCAGTATGTATATCAAGTGTAGTGGCACATATGTTAGAGAAGAGACAGAATACAAACCTGGATTGATGAGAATGGGAAGGAATCTTTCAAGGAAGCAGCATGGGTTTGTTAAGGGGAGCTCATGTCTTAGTAACTTGGTTACATTTTTAATAGGGCAACTAGTATGTTAAACAGCAAAGATGCTTATACTGTGATTTATCTGGATTTTGCTAAAGCATTTGATTGAGTACTACATGATAAACTACTACCTTTTGAAATTGAGCAGGATGGAAATGGGTAGTTGTTTTGGTAGCTTAGTTACAGGGATGGTTAATTGATAGGAGCCAGCAAGTTATGTATGGACATGCATTATCCCAAAAAGGAAGGTGATGAGTGTGGGTACCTCAGGGTTCTGGGACCACTTGTTTAACTTGTGATATCATGAACTATACATTGATATATCTTTTACATCATGATATAGTTCATGATGTGAAAGGTGATATTCAGTTGTTTGCTGATGGTGCTAAATTTGGAAGAATAATGTCAGAAAGTTCTGATATGTTGTTGTTACAGGCTAATTTGAATTGGTTGGTGCTTTGGGCTGAAGAATGGGGGTGCCATTTCATTGTTGCTAAGTGTAAAGTTATGCACTTTCGCCAGAGAAGATGGAATGAGGTTTAACATATTGGAGGAACTTTGCTTTCAGGAGGTGGAGGAGGCAAGGGGTCTGGGGATCTTGATGGATAAGGAATTGAAGTTCGGGGAACATCGCAAAAGTTGTAAGGGTTACCCAAAAAATTGCTGCTATAATGCAAAGAATACTGATGTATGGATAAGGAGGTGAGAGTTCCACTGTATAAGGCACTAATTAGGCCTCACTTGGATTTGTGCATGCACAGATCTGGTCACCTAGCTATATTGGTGTTAAGAAAACATTGGAAAGAGTTCAGAGGTGAATAACTAAAAATGTCTCAGGACTCTGGAATATTGAGTATGAGGACAGATTGAGAGAATGTGGTCTTCGTACCTTGGCAGATAGAGGAGAGGGGGAATGTTATGATTGCAACTTATAAGTTGATGAGAGGAGCCTATCAGATAGATACAGAGGAATTATTGCATGGGATAATGGTTGATACAAAAACAAGAGGTCATTCCTGTAAACTATATAATGATCATGTGGGTAAAGAAATGAAAAGCAAATGGTTAACGAGTGAAAGAATGTATTGCCAGAGTGGGTAGTGAGTGCCTCGATATGAATCTCTTCAAGACAAGGTATGATAGTTATTGTGATCTGTGAGTGTTCAACCTCCTTTGAGTCTTTAGACTATACTAATACTAATATTAAGAAAACAGACACACACAAAATAAACAAATAAATTAATAAAACAATACTAAAATATGCAAATAGAACATGATGGGGGAAAGAGATGAGGGAACGGAAGGAGAAAATAAAAGGATAGAAGAAAGCTAAAATGGTCAGATTTATTAAAACAGACAAATTATTCTTGACATCTGTACATAGAGAGAGAGCAGACTGTTAAAGGTGGCTGAAAAATTGTGAAAATGAAATCAAGATAAGATAAATATGTTATTAAATAAACAGTTGCAAAAGGAAGTTAAAAAAAAGAGAGAGAATATAATATGTGCAGCATTCTTGTCTACAGGATAAATCAAAATACAAAATATTGAAAGAAAGCGCAAAGAAAAATAAAAAAAGAAAAAAACTGGAAAGAGCCTATTTCTAAAATAGATAATAAGAGAAAAAATTTGCCAAAAATACATTCATAAAATGTCAAAAAAGAGAAACAAATAACAGAAAAACTACATTGACATTGCACTAATAAAAGATGAATGAACCACTTCTTATACTACATTAAATAAAAATATCATGAGCATATTCTGGTAACTGGGGAGGAATCAAACTAATCAGTATGAAACTGAAGACATCAGATTATAATATGTAAGAAACTAATGCAGAATAATAATAGTCCTAATTATCTGCAATGAAGAATTAGGACTATTGACAATGTTAAAAAGAGATAAATAAATCATCTAATGCTTTTTAATTTCCCAAAGGGAGAAGGTAGAACTCCTTTAGTCCTAACTAACCTTTGGTAATCAGCATGCAGCCAGTCTCTATCCCTTTAGCTTCACTGATAGTTCATCTCATGCCTACTGATGATTTGAGGCAAAGTGAGAATATGGAAGAAATCTGCCATCATCTCATGATCGTGAACCCTAAGTCGTGTTTTTTCTGAAATAGTGTGAGTTTTGCGATTTATTTTTCTCATTTGAAGTTAAAAACCCAAATTTTTAATAAGAAAATAACCTACTGTAGAGAAAAACTCTACTTGTCTGTGCTAAAGATTGATTAATTCACAAGCTAGCTGAGTCAGTACTTTCTGTAGTCAGTGATGATAATCAGACTTATAGATTTTTTTTCTAGTGGACTAGCATTTTGAAACAAAAAATGTAACCACAAGGTTTACACTGGTATCACTGTGTTAAAGATTATTGTTATAAAATAAAAAATAAATCCCCTAATATTTTTTTGATTTTCTAAAGAGAGTAGGTAGAATGCTTTTACTCCTAAATTTTGGAAATAAGTAGGTATCTTACCCTTAGTCATCATTAGTAGTCAAGTTCACCTCTGCCAAAGACTTGTAGATGAGAGTACAGCATACAACTGCTCTGTTTTATGTTCAGATCCTAACTAGTATTATTGTTTAAAATAACATGAGATCTATGACTGATTTTTCTATTGTGGGTTTTAAAAAGATTCATAGTTTCAAAAAGGATAAAACTGTTGCCTATACTAAAAATTAACTAACTGAAAGAAATTCTGACAATTATTATTAGATTATCTTACTGTTAGTATCCATAGTACTAAATACACTATATGTTTCTAATCTTTTTAGGTTTGTCTGACATAAAAATAAAGTCACTATTTCCATTCAATGTGTGATGGAAGTGGTCGCGAGAGATTCCATAGAAGGGAAACTTTTTTTATTTTTTAATGGGAAAGTGTTCTTTTCCATAATGTAAGACATTATACTCTTCCAAGGATATGTATTTTGCATTATGTGATAATGAGGACAACTCATAATGAAACAACCTGCTTTATGCCACAATGGGTTCAAAACCGATTCTAGCACATAGATATTTATGAATGTTTGTTAATTAGCAAATGATTTTTGTTGCTCATTGTGAGATTATCATCCTGATTATTTGAGGTCTGAACCAGCATGAAAAAAAAAAATTTTTTTTTTTATGTTTGGGGAGGGGGGGAAGGAACCGGCTGAAAAAGAGGACTAAAAAATGTTCCTCCAGTCATTGACAAAAATTGAACTTGAAACAGTCTTTCTTTCTTCCAGAAACCTAGTTTAATGAAAGCAAATGCCATTTATACAAAGCTACGCACGTCCCCTTTTTTCATATTTCTTAGTTTCTAATATATATCCTAAAACAGGCTGATTCTTTTCCCTCTCTACATAGTTTTGAATTTGATGGAAGCGCATCCCACAATTTTTGATGTGCTTGCCCAGTGTAAAAGTAAGAATCATGAGACAAGTTCTTGTGTCCCACCAAAAGGTCAAGTATAGCTCAATACAATTTGTTTGTGACCATTGCAAACATATTATGCCTCAGTACTGGTACAATGCCAAGTGTGATTAGAGAGTTTTCATTATGCAAAGGAGGCTCCAAAGCAGGTGTAGAAAATTATTGACCAATTAGTATCTGAGGAGTGGCAGTAAAGGCATTGGAAAAGATGGGCTAAAGTCAGAATCAACAAATAGGAATATCACACTCTGTTAAGGACACATTGCTTTGTTAAGAAGAGATCCTATCTTAGTAATTTTCTCACTTTTTATAATAAAGTGACAGTTAATGTGGATAAAGGGAAAATGTCTATATCATGAAATTGCTAGACTTTGCAAAGGCATTTGACAGGATTTTTCATGGAACCCCCTTACATAAATTGGAAAAAATGCATAGAGACATGGAGTTGGCATCATGCTTAAGAAACTGACTAGTGTAGAAATATCAGAGAATAGATAACTACCAGTGATATTCCAGAGAGCTTTGTATTCATGTCATTGTTCAATTTCTACATCAATGATCGTGAATGATTTGAGGAAGAATATCCACTTGTTTGCCATGATGCTATACTGAGGAGGTAATTGTTAATAAAGGTTATGTAGAAGTGCGAAAGAGCCTCTGTAGCTCATTCGGTATAGACCCTTTGGTCAAAAAGACCTGGGTTCAATTCCTGTTCATGACGTAAGGAACCTTTATCTGGTCTTTTTCGATGAAAGGTGAGTTAGCCAATCTCGTACAGAGGTAGAGAGTTTTTCTTACCTGGAAACTCAGGTTTTTCATCCCTCAAAAACAGGCAAACCGGTCCCGTGGAAAAGGGGCATATGCTGCATTAGGCATTTCTGTGGGCACTTTTCCACCGAACTAGCTACTACCACTCTTCCACTTGTTCACATGTGAACATGAGCAGCTTATAGTTCATGTATAATTCGTAGCAGGTGATGCTCACTTTGCTAGTGTGATAAAGGAATAATCTTAATAAGCAGTTCCTGCAAAAAGATCTGAATGGGCTTTGCTCTTAGCAAATAATAAGAGAGGTAGTTACAGGGCTGACACTAGGGAGTTCTTTCACTTGGTGGAACAGGAGGAAGGAGCAAGGACAAGAGGCCATCCCTGGCAGTTATGAAAGAAAGCTGTGAGTAGGAGGGCAAGGAATGGTTTCTTTGCATGGAGGGCAATTGAACCATTGATTGCATTGCCTGATAGAGTGGTGAGAGAGCACGAATGGTCAATGAGTTCAAGGAGTGGTATATTAGACTTTGTGTATTCTCTGATGGGCCTCCCACAACGAGTTTTTTTGACTCCATGGGGGGCCTAAATCATAATAATAATAATGTTCAGCTCCAAACTCATTGAACCAATTTCTCATCCTTCTCCTCTTACATTCCCTACCCCTCTACCTCTCCTGTTTGGAACAGCCTTTCCCATAAAATTTTCCCCAATAATTACAACCCTCAGTTCTTAAAGAAACACATCACCAAACTCCTTTCTTCTTTTAACCACTTTTCCACACATGGCACTATTGTGTCATAGGTTTTGGGATCTCTTTATATATATATATATATATATATATATATATATATATATATATATATATATATATATATATATATATATATATATAAATGGGTGTGGAAATGGCTGTTGGACTCAATGTGTCCAATAGCTATTACTATCCTGCATTGTTACTGTCAAATTTGTTCACTGATGATACTGGAAAAGCTTGAATGATGATATTCATTGGTGATGCTCAGTTTGCTAGTGTGATAAAGAATAATTTTAATAAGGAATTCCTACAAGAAGATCTGAATGGGCATTTGCTCTTAGCAAATGATAATGGATATCTGTTCACCATTACCAGTTACAAAGAACATCCAGATGTTCTCTAGACCCCGCTTTGTCTTCCCTTTCAAATGGATGATTAAGAACTAGACTTTGGACTTTCTATTAGTGAGTTTTGAGTTAATAGGAGGAATTGGATTACCAATGCAAATGATCAAAACATTGTCTGTTAATTAATTGAAAGACTACACAATTACTCTTTTGACTACCTGTAGGTATCGATATATTGATAATAACAATAACAGAATTTTCAAACTTGATTCTTACTGTTTTCTTAGGATAAGCTTCCAAACGGCAGGTGTGAGACTATGAGAGTTGGTAAGGAAGAGAGTGAGATTGATGATAAGAGAGGAAGACTCTATAAGTTATTGAACTGATAGTATTAAACAGAGGGATAAGGGAATTCCATGTATAGTGAGGGGTTCGTGCTTAGTGGTTAGTCCAAAGGAAATACCTCACCTCATTTGGTTTGACCTTTATTGAGGTGAAAAAGTCAAAGGTGTTCATCATAGACAGAGTACTACAGACTTGCAACACAGATATAGTTTTAGGAAAAGATGGGGGGGGGGGATAGTAGAATAGATAGAAAACAACTTAAATGCCTTTTTTTAACCACTGTTATGCAACTAATAACCAAAAGATCAATTGGAAGTAAAATCCAGAGATGAGTGGTACCCAGAGTAGCCTTTATTAAACATTTATTATCTACTTTGAGTTGATTTTTGATGCCTGGGATTGCCCTCCGATCATCCTTGCAACTGACCACAAGACCACGGTGAGCTAAGAGGATGGAAGGATGAAAAACTTCTCATAATTAGAATAGACAGAAATTTTTTCTCCCCTAAGGAATATTGCATAATGAAGGTGGTCTGCACCACCATAGCAAAAATTTGGTATCTTCTAGAATACTTCTTTCTAAATATAAAAATGCTTTCTTCAACAGCAGAAATCCGTAATATCCTATTGTTAAAGTATTTGTATCACATTGCTGGTTAACCCTTTTTTTTCCCCCTAATGTTCCATAAATGACTTTATAACTCATTAATTATAAATATCGAATTTCTTTTTCCATTGCTAAAAGATTGAATACACAAAATTTCGGCAAAAAACGAAAGAACTTGTTCTGCTATAAGTAATGAAATGCCCAATTTTACATGTTCCAAATATATAAGGCAACTGAAGAATCGATTTTTTATTGATTCGAGTCTGTTAGAGGTGTCACGAATTATATCTCTGATATGAAAGTACCTCCATTTGATGACATTTACTGGAAGGTTTTGCAAAAGATATGCAATTCCTCTAAGGAAGATCCCTCTTATTATTATTATTATTATTATTATTATTATTATTATTATATGCTATCTCCATGGAGTCTGGAGACTTGTTGTGGTAGATCCAATTTTAACCATTATATACACAAAACCTATCATACCTCTCCTTAAACTTATTTTTTGAGTGACACTAGTATCGCAACTGATCATAGCGGTCGTTTTGAACTATGCTATAAAAGTGTTTTTAAATTGAAGTATAGTGAGGCTTTTTGTCTCAAATTGTGCTTCAGTTGGATACAAGTGTCCTTCAGTGGTGGTGGTGGTGTTGAAACTTTGTTGTTTATATTATGTTTTTGCTACTTGTTTGTTGCACTGCTTCAGCATCTAAAGATGGCGTCCAAAGAGATGTACTTCGGCGGCACAGAGGACTTCTGTATGAAAGTCTAGTTCTGCCTTGGATTTTTCACAGTGGAAGCGTTGCGGAAACTGCTATATGTATGCTCTGGAAATGTGAAGGATCTGTGGACTGTTTGGCTAAGCAAGAAGAATGAAAACGTTGACATATGTGAGAAGTGTCTAGGTAGACTAAAGTGATTGGGAATGGAAGCAAACATCAGGACTGTAGCAGAAGAGCTTCGGCAGGAGTTTGTGAAAATGAAAAGTGACCATCTCCTGCAAGAGGAATTAGAAGTGCTCAGTAAGGAGGTTCAGGATATAAAGACTGAGTTAAATGTGTTGAATTGAGAAATTAGGACTATGGAGATTACTTTAGCTGAAGTAACTAGAACAGGTTTAAGTAAGGGAGAGTCTTTGGTAAACGATGAAGTAATGAATAGTATGGGAATGATTGGGAGTCAACAGAATGAAAGTACAAGAGGTCTAAAAGAAATGAGATGTTGTGAAAGTGAGATAGTAAGTAAAAGAGTGTTGAAAGAAAGTGATGAAACTAGGAGAGTCATGCTGAGTAGTGTAGAAAATGAGGCCGTGAGTGACGCTTGTTTGGGTTTGAATGAAGTTATGAGTGGTATAATATATGGTGATTCAATGATTAAGGGTATAGAGAGCGGTATGCATGAGGAGTACTTGTCTGGTGGAACAATAGAGAGAGTGACTTTAGCAATAAAGAGAGGGCATGATGCAGAAAAGATGATAGTTATGGTGGGTACAAATGACCTGAGTGGTGGTATTAATCGGGTAGCAAAAGATTTAAGAACATTGTTAGATATCGTGAAGAAGAAAAGTGTCAAAGGGAAGATAGTGTGGGTGCTGCCTCGTTTTGACAATTATAAGTTAAGTAGACGAGCGATGATAATGAATGATATGATTGCAAGAATGTGCAAAAAAACAGGTCTAGAATTTGTTGATGTCTGGAGTGTGTTTGAAGCAGAAGACAGCTGTATGCAAGAGATGGGGTGCATCTGAACATGGAAAGTCATAAGCGTTTGAAGAAGTTACTGCTTTCTGAACAAGTTGAAGTAATTGGGAAGGGAAATTAAAATTGAAAAGGTTGAGTGTAAGAGGGAGAAACTTATGCAGTGAATATACATTCACTGTATAAGTTTTTGTGGAATAATTCAAAGAATAGAGTGGATAAAAATCGGCATGGGAACTACTGAAATGAGTAGAATGTATATCACTTCTAAAGCTGGTACAAGAACTAAAGGGAATCTGCAATTTTTGTATACTAATGCAAGAAGCATTTGAAATAAGAGGGAATTTTTGGCATTAGTCAATGCAATCTCACCAAAAGTTGTAGGCATTAGTGAAACTTGGCTGTCAGCAAAAGATGTGGTTACTGGAATTGAATGTGATGGGTACAGTATTTTCAGGGAAGATAGAGAAGATAAAACAGGGGAGGAGTACTGTTGATGACAGCTGATGAGTTGCAGCCAAAGAAAGTAGTATATCAAGAGGATAGACATGTGAATGATAGTTCATTTGAGGTAGTCTGGTGTGAAATAGTGGCCAACACAACCAAATATACAGGTGGTTGCTGCTATAGGCCAGGGGAGGGGGGTGACATTGAATTCATGCATCAGCAAATTAGTGCAATGAGTGCATGGTTAGTGATTATTATAGGGGATTTTAATTATTGTTATATCAGTTGGAAAGAGGAAATATCACATGGCAAAAAGGAAATGGAATTCATACACCTTCTAAGAGATAATTACTTGAAACAGCACATAACTGAAGGGACTCATGGTGTGAGAGTGTTGGATCTAGTCATAGACTCAGAAAACATATGCATAAGTAAGGTGTCCTCGTTACCTCCAATTGGTGAGAGCAATCATGTGGTATTGACATGGGAGGTTGCAAAATTTGTGGATTTTTCTTTTAAGAAGTGGTATATACAGAACTACAGGTTAAGTAATTATAACAAGCTTTGGAGTGAGCTTACAGCCATCCCATGACAGAACATATTGCAGGAGAAAGATGTTAGCAGCGCATGTAATATAATCAGCAGGTACTGAGGAAGGCAACATCAGAATGTATTCCCATGGTCAGAAAGACAAACAAGGTAAGCGTTAGATGGATGAGTAGTAGTATCAGGCTTGATCTGCAAAAAAAAGAACATGTTATGGAGAATTTACAAAGAGAAAGGCGAGCAGTACAAGGCAAGCTAAGAAGGTTACCAGCATAGTAAGAAAAGCTAAATCAGATTATGAGAAGACCTTAGCCAAGGAGATCAAGGGTAATCCCAAAGAGTTCTTCTGCTATGTGGCAAGTAAAAGGAAGAATGACTTTGGAAGGATAACCTTGCAGGGTGCCGATGGTATTGAGGTGACCAATTCAGATGTAATAGTAGAGTTATTGAGTGATCACTTTGCAAAAGTCTATCACCCAAGTGAGGATATCTCTGTACCTGTAGCAATAACCAATATGAAAATTGAAGTTAATAAATCAGAGGTACTTAGTATATTGCAGAATTTAAATGCAAACACTGCTGTAGGTTTAGATGGAATATCAACTCGGGTGTTGCGTGAATGTGCAAAGGAATCGTCAACGCCACTTACTTGGTTATTTAACTTAAGTTTGAATGGTATGGACCCTAGGGAGTGGAAGGAAGGCAAAGTGGTCCCTTTGCATAAAGATGGCTCTAAGATTGCAGTAGTTAATTACAGACCAATCACCATCTCTGGAGTGATGGTAAAAGTGTTGGAAAAGTTGGTTAGGGACAGAATTCAAGAATGGGTGGATCAGAATATGATACTCTATAGGAGCCAACATGGTTTTGTTAAAGGTTGATCCTGGCTTAGCAATTTATTAACTTTTTATAATAGCATGACATCTGAGTTGGACAAGGGAAATGACTACACAATGATACTACTGGATTTTGCTAAGGCTTTTGACAGGATGCTCCGTGGAATACTGTTGCACAAATTAGAGCAGATGGGGGATGGATACTAACCATCCCCCCCATCTACTCTAATTTGTAGAGACCTCCTGCTCCTTAAGCAACCCAGGTGACCAAATCTGTGCACAGTAGTTAAGATGTGGCCAAATCATAGCCTTATAAAGAGGGATAATAACTTCCCTATCTTTATTTGTTAGCATTTTTTCAACATCCAAGTAACCCTTTGAGCCATTTTTCTAACTTTTGCAATATGATCTCTGAACTTCAATTCTCTGTCCACAAATATTCCCAGCTCCCTAACCTCATCAATTTCCTGCAATCCAGTACGTCATATGCAACCTTTTCAACCTGAAGTGCATAACCTTACAGTTTGCAACATTAAATTGACAATCATTAACCTTTGTTCTCAATGCCAATTTATTTAAATCGTCCTGCAGAATAACTACATATTTATCTACTATTGTTCTCCCTAGTTTTGCATCACCAGCAAACAACTGAATATTCCCTCTTAAAGTGTTCCTTATATCATTGATATACAAATTAAAGAGAGTAGTTGCCCTAGTACAGAACCCTGATCACCCTCATTCTCATTCATTCCATTCCACTGTATACTACTCCCTGGTGTCTGTCGGCCTTATCCATGCTACTAACTTCATATCCATTTAAATTTGCTCAAATGTTTGTAATAGTTTTCCATTTGGTATTCTGTAAAATGCCTTTGCAAAGTTCAGCAGTATCACAGTGTAGCCATTTCTTTTATCTGATTCTGCTGTCAGTTTATTATAAAATGTGAATAAATTAACTATGACAGGACCTACCTTCTGGTTTTGAGGAAAACTTGTGCCATAGTTTTATCATAAATTATTTACATGTAAACACAAGAAGTAATATTTATTAAATATACTGCCAAATATTTCATATTTGAAACTAACAACCTATATCATCAGTGGCCTGAACAACATTTTTTACAAGGTAGAATGCAAACAATTGATTTTTTCAAAATAGTACGAGCCATGTGATTTTAAATCGTTAATAGTGTTATGTTTCATTGAAGAAAAGGTTAATCATAAAAGTGATTATAAAATTATTGTATAATTTATATTATCATCCAAAAAAAATTAATTAATTTATAATATCATACTAAACAGATCATTAGATAGATGTATCCAGTGGTTTCTTAGGATCTCTCTTTGTAAACATCACTATTGGCCTTAAAAAAATAAAATGATAATAATGTGTTATTCGGATCAAATTTTCCTGAACTTTCCCACCTGGCTTGGTTGGCCAAGTGATTAGCGTATCTGCAGCCAAAAGGCTGCAGGTTCAAATCCTGCCTTGGGCATGGATGTTTGTGATTATCTGTGAAATTACTAGTGGTGGTGGGCAGTAGATGGCATTGGTGTAGTTGGTGGATTGAGTGGTGGAGACAGGAGAGTTGTAGAGTAAGTGCCCTCCCTCGATGAGTCTGTGGACTCCCTGGAGGTGTCATGTAATAATAATTATAATATTTTTGACAACGATAAGCAGTCATTCCAATTCAAGTTAGGGCAGAGAAGTAAGATCTTAGCACTCTCTTTGAATAGGCATTCAAATACCGACATCTGTGTAGAGGGCGAGCTTCAGACTAGAGAATATTGTGATCTGCCTCGATTCCGTGTTGTGCCAGTCCAGACATAGGATTTGTTAGAAGAATATAAGACTAATGTTCTTGTATTCTTTTTTTCTATTGAACATCCAGTTTCTCCAAAGTAGGAAAACTGGCAGTCACATGGAACTTGATATACACCAGAAAGAGACATAGTTGAGAGTTTATCTTTAGACGATGGGAAATATGTGAATAGTTTATTAATGAGAATATAAGTAGCTACTAAATCATATATCCTCAGAATTCTTGAAATAGACTCTGATATGCCAAATATGTATGGGATTGGAACTTGATGTATTGATTCTTTGTTATTTTGGTTGGGTTTGTACGATTCAAGAAGATGTTGTATGGTTCTTTTGGAGAAGCCATTTAGTTTCATGTACTGTTTGATACTAGAGAGTTCTTCCTATAACTGATGGGGAGTTGAACAATTAGTTCTAGCTTGTCAAATTGAACATTTTATGTTACCTGTCTTTTGAGAAGGATGATGTGCAGATTGTTGGAGAATGTATCGTCCATCAAAAGTGGGTTTTCTATAAACTGATGTTTTTAAATTACCTGATGGTGAGTGAATGAGAATGTCTAATAAAGGATGATTTGATGTCTTTTTCAATTTCCATAGTGAATTTGATACATGGGTGTAACGTATTGATTTTAGCTAAAAAAAAGTAGGTAAGGAATCTAAATTGTGAGGGCCACAGAGAAAAAATGTTGTCTATATATCTAACCCAAAATGAAGGTTGAGGGTTTATAGATGAAAAAATGATGTCTTCGCTCAGAATAAAAGTTGACTAAAGCATTGGAGAGTGGACTTCCCATTGCATCTACTTGGTTGTAGAATTTGTTTTGACACAGAAATTGAAAGTTTATTTTTCACTTGGTTAGAGTATAATAAATTTAGTTTAATCCTTTATCCAAGTGTGAGTAAACAAAGTTTGCGCCTGAAAGTATCTTCAGGACTGGGGTGAGGTGGTACAACACCAGGGCACTCCTTGCAAAGGTGGAGCAAGCTACCAACACTCCTATCTCAGTATATCCCATAATGCAAAACACATCTCCTTGCAGATATGTCTAATGTTATGCATTAAGGGAAGGGCCACAACCCAGACTAGTTTTGACCTTTATTGAGGTCTCTTCAGTGGGAGCCAGGCCCAAGTGGAGATACCAGGAAGAAGCATTAGCAGGTCATCTCTACCTATAGGAGTTGCTATTTGACAGAAAATATCTGGAATGCATCACAAATTCGAATAGTTTTACTATATCTTGTGGGAAAATATCAGTATGTAGTTGTAAAGTCTCTTTGAGAGGTACATTCATGAATAGATTCTACATCAAAGCTCCACCATAAGATCAGTAAGATGTGTGGAGACATTTTTTAATTTGTCTAAGAAATCTGACGAGTTTTTTTAAAAAAGAACAAGAATTGCCTATTTGTGATTTCAATAGGTTTGCTAAATATTTGGCTATGCAGTAATTAGGTGAATCAATACAGTCCACAATCGGATGAAGAGGAATGTCTTTTTGATGGATCTTAGGTAGACCATAAAACCTAGGAGTTGCAAAACGTGTTTTTAACTTTTCTATGATGTCTGCATCTAAACTTATAACTTCATCTAGAAGGGAATTTAATTTCTTAAGTTGCCTGTTATTGGGGTTGTGATCCAGTTCTTGGTAGGTTGAGCGATCTCATAGTAAAAGAGAAATTTTTCATTTATAGTTTGAGGAATCCATAACTACTGTAGCTTTTCCCTTGTCTGCTTTGATAACAAGGTGACTGTTGCATCTTAGAGAGTGATAACAAGGTGACTGTTGCATCTTAGAGAGTGTAGAGCTTTCATTTCAGATGGAGATATGTTCAATGGAGGAAGCTTGGCTCTAAGTAGGATGGATGAAACTTTTAAGTGGAGATTATTAGCCTTTTCACTGGAAGCTACACTGTATGCTAAAAGCTATCAACAACAAAGTTGATAGCTTGTGGCATAATGGACACTTATTAGCTGAACAAACTCTTCAGCATCTGTCACTCTCACACCATCTGCAATCAATAGAGTTATTCTTTCATATTCATTCTTTCTTTTACTTGCAGCATATTGATAGAATTCTTTAGGGTTATCTTTTGCTTGCAGAGCCAGTTTCTTTTCATACTCAGACTTAGCTTTCAGTACAACAGTTGTGACTATTCTAGCCTGCTGCTTATAATTTTCATAATGGATATCATCTGTATGCACACAGTATTCCTTCCACATCATCCTTTTCTTACAAATTGCTTGCTTAATAAGATTACACATCCATTTGACTCCTACCCTAGTTATTCTTCAAACACATTTTGATATTGCATCATTTAAGTATTTTTTAAATGTTTCCTATGCAGTGTCAATATTCTTCCCATTCAGCAACCAATACTATTGCACTGAACTCAATATACTCTCAATTGGTTATAATTTTTTGTTTTGTAGTTCAGCATGTAACCTTTTCTGAATGGAACATTCATAAACTTACTCACTTACTAAGTGAGTACCACATGATCACTGTCACCAACTGGAGGAAGAATAGTTACGTCTTTAACTGAAAGACCTTCTGACACTATAATGAAATCGAACACTCTTTGACCTTGAATTCTTTCTATCACGTGTTGCTTGAGGAAGTTGCCTACCAACATCTCAATAAATTCAATTTCATTCTTCTCAGATTTTACTTCTAACCAATCAATAGTCAGATAATTACCCCCCCCCCCCATTATGATTATTCTTTTCGTGCCCATCGTCTTTATTTGGTGATGCATTTCTTCATTACTAGCAATGGATCCACCAAGTCTGTAACAACATCCCACTATGTATTTGATCTCGTTAGATTATTGTTCACACCAAATGGCTTCAAACTCACTGCCACATGAAATACTGTTACCAGTACTACAATCATAGGTCCTCTCTAACTGGATTCAAGTCATCCAATATCATTAGCAGCATGCTCCCTCCTCTCCTGTCTATCCTTCCTAAAAATACCATACCCTTTACACTTGATACTAGTTAGTATGTTTGATTTTGATAGTCAGGTCCAATCTGGTTCCAACATATTGACCAAGCCAACAAATTCTATCCCTTGTTTCTGATACTCCTAACATTTGTGTACAGACATAGGGCTACCTGCATGTTCTTTTGTATACTCTTGTCTGTAGTCTGCGTGACACAGACAACTTGCAGTAGATCTCTGTTCTCTCTAGTGCCTTATACATGTAGACATTTTTGCACACGTTTGATGGGTTCGAACCAAATATACACAAAGTCAAAATTATTCTCTGCTGGTGATCATTTCCATGATAATGTTCATTCCTGTCATTAACATTGTCATTCTTACACACATATTCTCACCATTCCACCCATTATAATTCAATTTCCCTGACTCTCTATGTTAGGTCTCATACTAGTTATTAGTTTTTCAAGACTTCTGATACCAAGCACGTTCAAGTGTTGTCCATTCCAGACTAGTACAAAGAATGGTGCAGGATTTCCTTTATCCTTCACAGCTGACTTCCTACCATAATCTGATTTTACCTTCCTTATTATTCCTTGTCACACTTCTAACATTTTCAAGTGCTATCATATAATTAAATGCTCTTAAAGGGCAAGTCTTCTCCATGACACATACTATTCAAGGTAATTATCTCAATAACTCTGAAAAGTTCTTTTCCTTCTTACTGTTCCACCTTCTCACTTTTTCTCCCTTCCAGCTAGTCCATTTAGTTAAAATCAGCTATAATAAGTACTTAACCTGCATTCACTGATTGCATTTGCCTGCACATTTTATAGCCATCTGCCTCTGCATGTAGCCTCTGTAGCTCAGTTGGTACCAACAATGCCCTTTGAATGAAAAGAACTTGGTTTGAATCCCATCTAGGACAAAAAATACCTTTGTCAGGGTAAAGGAGAGTTCTCATATACAGGTGGAAGGGTTTCTTCCTCTCAAAAACATGGGTTTTTTTTATCCCTCAAAACAGGCAAACTGATTAGAAGAACATGCACAGTTTACATGCATAACACTGGCCTCATAACCTTTGATACCTCAATTATAAATTAGCCAAAGCAACAACAGTATCCTCCCTTCCAGTCTATAACAACAACCAGCTAATTTCATTCTATTGTCTTCCTGTCCTCCTGTCTTAAATCATTATCACACTCGGCACATTTCACTTCCTCTGCTGTCATTGGCATTATTCTTTCTCTCTTTGTATTTCCTGCAAAAAAGAATAAGACACAATAATTAAAATATGAATTATTAATAAATAATTAAACCAACATTACATAAAAAGCAACTATGAGACTCTGTAACATTATTATCATTGTATAATAGTGAGTCTTGGACAATTATAAGAGAAAACAAAATAATGCAAAATATTCTATATAACATTCTTTCTATCCAAAGAAGCTTTCACAATGAATATTGAAAAATTATTACTTAGCAGGGATATGTTTAAAATTTTGTTTTTACATTTTTATCTCTTTAAATTTAATCTGACAGGAAATTATCAAACATCAAATCTCCACATCTCATATTTAACCATATTTATTTTGAATTCCAAGCCCTTAACATACAAAACCACTTAATTTGAATTCTACTGTGAGCTTAAAGTAAGAAGTTTGTTTCTTTATACTCATATGCATTTATTATTTTGTGGGATATGTCTAACTCAAAAAATGGATAATTTGTAAATGACTGGTTGGTTTTCATAACATCATGGCTATTTGTATTTACAATTTTTAATTGTTATTTGATGTGTGTGTGTGTGTGTGTGTGTGTGTGTGTGTACACACACACACACACACACACACACACACACACACACTACTTTGGATTTTATTATATTTTAATTTCATTTCATTATGTAATTATTCAAGTGAATCTTTAAAATAAAAGACGAAAGTTTATTTCTGATAATTGAATTCTTGTCTTATTAAAAAAAAGGGGGTAACTTCACAATAATACAGAGAAATTAATATGTAAAGAATCAGTAATTTGATGATATAAGATGATAAATTAAAAAATGTACATATATATTACAATCAGTAAATATTATTTATTAATAACTTGGAAATTTCATCTGTTTGTTGTTGCTATTTTTTAATCTTTATTTTACATTATTCTTAATTACTTATTTCTGAGCTTGACATTACATATTATATATCTACTTATCTTTGTAAGAATGTATGAATATCATTTTGTGATTATTTTATACATTCAAGTTTTAAAATCCATTTTAAATTAAATTTTACTTGTTTCTAACTGAGTGCAGCTACCCCTTTTATCACCCTCTATTAAGTTGTGTGTGTGTGTGTGTGTGTGTGTGTGTGCTTCTGTCTTTCTCTCTGTGTGTGTGTGTGTGTGTGTGTGTGTGTGTGTGTGTGTGTGTGTGTGTGTGTGTGTGTGTGTGTGTGTGTGTGTGTGTGCACGCATACACTGTATATATATATATATATATATATATATATATATATATAAGTTAATTCTCCTCACATGCTTTTATAAAATATTCAGTTTTTTGCTTGAATGTTTAGCATGTTCATTATAAGAACAGCATGCATTGCCTGTTTTGTCATAGTGGCATGCTATGTATTAGTATTGACTGGATGTGGTAAATGTGTCACTACAACCTGCATGGGTGTCACCATGTAGCACCTAGTAGTTTCTGCCCTCCTTCCCTCTTAGTATATCACAGATCCAAAGCCACTATATTGGTCATAGTGGTAAAATATAAAGAAAAATCATATATTCTGTTTATTCCATGTAGTATCTCTATTTTGATAGCACTGTTAGGAAGCTCTCGCATATCTTAACTTGGTATGACGAAACATAGTTTACATGGTGAAATGATATCATTAATTGGTTACAGGAAAAAAAAAATGGGAGGAAAAAAAACATGGTATAAACATCCCACAAACTTCAGTTTTAAAAAAATAAAAATAAAAAAAAAATGAAGCAAAATTATTGTTTAGCACCCCTTTTTCTTTCTTTCTTTCCTTTATATATATGGAAGTGAGCACACAGAAAAGTGTTCAGCATTTCTCTCTCTTTCTTTATGTATTTCAGTAAACACATTTATGGGCACTGTTTTCTTCATATTTGATTCACTTTCTGTGGATTTAGTGGAATGATCTTAATTATAAGGAAAGAAGTGGTAGGAAAAACTTAAAATTTAAATACATATTCTGTTGCAGAATTAGCCTTAGAACACTTAAAAAGGCATTTAAACCACTATAAATATTAATAGCTCATATGAAAAAATATTGTAATTGTATATGCATTTGTATATTTGTGTTGCATCATCTAGGCATTGTGATTTCTTATGTGTATTACTACTTTCTATAAAACCTATGTATGTTAAATTGCACATTTCTCTAGATATTTATTTACCTTCACTTCATGGCTATGTCATAGGATTGCTGATTCAAATTTGCACATTTTCACAAGTGTTGTAAGCACTTTTCTTGGCACTTTTTTTCCTCCTCCCCCCACCCCATCACCTTTTTCTTTTAAAGCTTGTCAGATTACATTCTTTGTACATTGTAATAGTCTGCCAGCAGCTAGGCATTCCTGTGGATTTCAAATGCATGCATTTGCCTTTTCCATTTTACATTCTATTGGATGCTTGTTTGCACTAGCAAAGTGCTGTCAGACAGGATTTAAAAAATTCTAATATGCCCATTTTTTATATATATAATGAAACTTTTAAGTGATTTTTTTCCCTTTAAAATAAGACCGGTACAATTATAATGATGGATATAAATTTTTTTATATAATGTTTCTAAAGTATTTCATTCTAAGTAATTTTTAATATAAGAAAAAAAAAGTTAAGCTTTAAAAACAAATCAGATTTTGACCAACTTATTTAAACTAATTTGTAAAATTTGATTTTCCTGCTGTTCAGCAGGTTAGTAGAAAAATGTAGACTATTGTTATTAAAATACTGCAGGCATTTCCTTTAAGTAACAGGATTTATAAAAGTCACTTGCTAAGTAGGATAGCTCTCATTGTAGGGTTAGCTTCCTTCTAATTTCACAGTGATTACTCAAGTTTCTGCAGCAGGTTCAGGTCATTATGGTCTGTAATATGTGGAAACTGTTAGAGGGATAGTGCTATGTCCAGCTTTATTTCTTCCTAGTGCACCCCTCAGGCATCTGAATCTGTTGCTGGCACCACTGAAGACATCGAGCAGCCCTCGTAGTCTGGGTCATCCCATGGCCCAAACATCTCCACCTGGGTATTGCAGTTCTTATCTATCTCTTGGGCATGCCACATTGTAGAACGTGCTAGTTGTGGTCTTGTCCCTGTGTTTCATGTCTTGAAAAATGTTCTGAGGGAAACTCTTTCCTCTAAAACTTAAAGCTATAAACATTATATAGAAATAAAACTCTTATTAAATATTTCTCTGCAGATTTTGTACATCATCTGCCTTTTTTATATATATTTTAGTTTTGTCTTTTTTTTCCTAATTAATATTGGCTCATTACATCATTTCTTTTTTGTTTGTTTGTTTGTTTGTCTCTGTCTGTCTGTTTGTTTGTTTGTTTATTTATTCTTACAATTGAAATAATCATGCCATACTTTTAATTTTGAGCCATTATAATACTTTGATTGCAAGCTTCCAGCTTTTAAGTTACGTTTTGCAAATTTTAACTGAATAAATTCAATATTTTTGATAAAACAAATTATTCATTTTACATGTTGGTAAACATTTGAATTATCAGGATAAATGAATATATATCACTGATGAAATGACATGTATAGTTTTGATGATGTAATACAATAATAGTGGAATATATATTGCACTATTTTATGTGTGTATATATATATATACACACATATATACTTTATTATATCTTTTATTTACGCAGAATTTTTCTTTACATAACATAAACTAAATATAGATATAATTAATATAAGTTCTTCACTGCATATTCATTTATTGTGAATACCTTCTCAGAGGTGGCCTAGGATACCTGTACACATCAAGCAAACAAACTAATAGTCTGAAGTCTAAAATTCATGAAGCTCAGTGATATTCAAATCCCAGCACTCATCCATTTATGTGGAACCAGTTTTATTGAGATCTGATTAAACTGTGATAATCAAATTTTCCATATAATGCCACAGTAGTATACCTGTTAAAAGTCCTCTAGACAGACTATAATATCAAAAGTCTGCTATTCTTGAGGAGACACCTGATTGCAAACCATTATACATAAGAGAGCGAGACATAATGTTGTCTCCTGGAAAAGGAAACTTCTGTTGTATTAGACAGTACAATGTGGGAGGTGGCTTTCTTTATGAAACACAAAACTACAGCTCTTTAGTTATTGGAAAAATTTTGCGTTCCTGAGCAAAGTTTTGGCTTTATTTTTCTTCTCATGTCCATTTACATTTTATTCTCATATACACATGAGGTATGAACACAAAGTACTTAGACTAAATTTATTATAAACTTGCTGCTAGTGACAAATTCTTGACACTGTTGACATATGACTCTTGTGCTGTACAAGCAGTTGCATTAAAAGACAAAGGGTAACTACATTTGTTGATTTTGTCATGAATTATAAACAATAGCAAGAAAAAAAAATACAAAAAGAGGTGATATTTAATTCACAGTAAAAGAACAATGAATTTTGCTCCAAAATACTGTTTCTGCAAGAAGATTGCATGTAAAGGTGCGGGAGAGGGATAGCATTTGTTAATCCCATCATTTGCTAAACTTTGCTCTAACAAATTTAAAAAAAAGAATAAGAAGAAAAAGAAGTGATGTTTAATGCACAGTAAAAGAACTATTAATTTTTCTTAAAAATATAGCAAAAGCATTCAAAATTCATGAAAAATACCAACTTGTTGACACAATGGTCTAGAGCAGGGTTGACTAACCTTTTACGTTCCATGCACCAATTTTTTCATGTACAAATTCAGATGCACCATAAAACTTTTGTACGCTTAAAAACTCCCTGTAAAAATATGTTAATATACACATGATATATTGGTTTAATATAAAAACAAGATAAACATTACTTACCTTAATGAGACTTTTCAGTCTGTTTTGATTTTCCAAGCTTTTAATGTTTGGAGTTAAATTAATTACTAAGAGGTATAGAATTCTTATTCCAATTTGAAGAAGTTTGATCCTGATGCTTGGTGTTTCAGGATCAAACAAGTGAATGTGCACAAAACAATAAAATTGCTAAAAATACTTACTAAGTGATTCTATGTTATTTTTGACCATCTAAACGTAAGAAAATTGACATAAACTGGGTTTTATTGGCCGAAGGATTTTAATTGATACTAAGTAAGAAATACCAACAAGTTTGGCCAACTTAGTTGTTTGGCTTCTTCAGGGTGAATAAAAGAGATACGAAACAACTTGCACACTTAAACTGTTCATGAAGGAATGAACCAAATACAATTGTATTTTTTACAAATACAGAAGAATGCATACATCAAATGCATGGAGTGTGTATGATGTCAACTGTTGTTATGCAGGAACGTTCTGTAATTAGCAGCAAAATTTAACTCTGGTGCTTAATGATCTTATGAGGGTCTTCCAAATATCAGCCAGAATTAATCCTTGGTTTCTATTGAGATTGTGTTTAGAAGATGACTGTTATGGCTTCTTTTCGGGAGAGGAAATCTTCCTCTAAATAGAGCATGGAGCTTTTGTCCCATTCAATGGTATAGTTTATCCTCGAGAAATGAAGGGCTAACCCAGAATTGTCTTCTCTGTTATTGTTTACATCTCCTACATGCTCTTTTTTTCTAATTTCCAAACTTATTGAGGTCTGATCAATGTAATTTAATCCACATGAACAGGGGATGTTATAGACCAGCATATTTGAAGAAGGCATGACTGTCTTTCGGAGATCTTAAAAATGGTGGATAGTCTTTCCTTCATGAACAGTTTAAGTTGTTTTGTATCTCTTTTATTCACCCTGAAGAAGCCAAACAGCTAAGTTGGTGAAACATTTTGAATGTCTTCTCAGACCTTTGTTACCCCCCACCACCACCAGATCCCATTTCTCATCCACCTACTGGAACACGTTTTCCACCAAAACAGTACATATATGGCCTTACACGTCTGCACTTTAAAGTACAACACTTTTCATTTATTAAAATGGCAAGCCTATTCCTTCGTTCAAGTTAAGAGTATATATCGATCCACCTGAAGGGACTTAACATCAACAGACAACTGAATATTGAACTTATATAGCACAGTCATTGACATGAAGAACCTTTATAAGGACTCTTAATCTGAAGATGATTTCACTTCTCTCATACAGAGGTAATAGAGTTTTTCCTTCCACAAATTATCCTGCAAAACGGGCAGACTAGCAAGAGAACATTCAGTTAACAGGCATTATGTAGCACCCTTGCTACATAACCTTAGTTGCTCCAGCTGTAATCCCAGACAACTGATCACAGATCAGTCCACTTGAAATATCATTAAAGAGCAAATTAAGCAATAATGGTATAAGAACAGAATCTTACATCATGTCACTAGCTATCTTCTTCTTCTGGAAAATCTTCACCCCGTCTCAAGATCACAACTTGCTGGCATCATTCTGTCATCTGCTGACATCTTCAACTTCTTACCTAAATTGCTATGTGGCACTGTCAGATACCTTAGCAAAGTGCTCTGCTTACAAGCACATTCATTACTCTTCTTTCTTTCCCGTCTCCCATTATTATTCCATTTTTATTGGCAAAATAATAATAGTAGTACATGAAATTAGTTTTTAGAATGGGGAGAAAGGTAGTATAAATTATATATAGTAATTGGAGGGCATAAGGAGTGATAGTAGTAGTAGGTGGATGGCTCAGACATTGGTATCACTCATATTTGAACTTCAAATATGAATAATGAAAGAGGAAGTGATTATATAAGGTTAATTTCTTGGCCTTCACATGAATCTCTATGTTTTTTAAGCTAATGTAAGGAGTATCGGGGGGGGGGGGGGGGGATGCTAAGTTTGCAGCAGTAATTGAGTTAGTGTGTCCAAGAATAATTGGTGTAAATGAAACTGGGTTAGTTGAGGAAAATGGAATGGAATAGACAAGGATAGAAATGGAAGAATATAGAATCTTCTGGGAAGATCAGAAGGAGAAAAGATATGACAGAGTATTGTTAATGATCACGGAAGAATTCTCTGCTCATTATGGAAAATAGCAGTACATGTGATGGCTGTAAATTTGTTTAATGCAAGATTGAAATAAACAGAATTGTTATTTTTTAAGTGAAACCATCCACAAAATGTTCTAAGCCTGCTCTACATTTGACATTAGGGCCATGGCTGGGTTAAGGGCTAGATAATCTAGAAATTCTTTTGGAGACTGAAGATGGTGAACAGCACTAATTTATATTAGATTTATGGAATCAACTACCGTTTGAAGGTGGGGGGGGGCGCTTGAATAATATTAAAATTTTATAATTTTTGACCTTTACATTATGGCCATCTTTAGGAATGTATGCATATATATACACACACACTCACACTACATGAAAGTAGCTAGCACCATGCTATTTCAAGCTACGTAATATCTTAAAATAATTAACCTGCCTAACTTGATCCCTTGTGGTAAAAAATATAAATAAATAATAAAATAATTAAATTAGCCAAAAGGGAAGATGACAGGGGACACGTTATATTAATGTGTCTTCACAGCTTAGTCCTGTTAATTCTTTTCCTGATAGTTATGTATTTAGCTTACCTTTATTATTATTCAGGCCCTCATGGAGTCAAAAGACTCATCGTGGGAGGTCCTTCCTAAAAAACACAGTCTATCAAGACTCATCGAGGGGAAGTCCCCCTTAAAAAACACTATCATATCACTCCTTAAACATTGACCGTTCTCACTCTCACTACTCCATCAGGCAATGCATTCCATGGTTCAACCGCCCTCCATGCACATGCAAAGAAACCACTCCTCACCCTCTTGTTGACAGTTTCCTTTCGTAACTTCCAGGGATGGCCTCTTGTCATCACTCCTTTGCGCTGTTCAACCAAGCAGAAGAACTCCCAGTGTCAACCCTGTAACCATCTCTCAACAGTTTAAAAGTCTCAATCATATCACCTCTCCTTCTTCTATCCACCAAACTCTGCAGTCCACATTCCCTCAACCGATTCTCATAACTATCATTGCATAGTCCTGAAACCATCTTTGTTATCTGCCTTTGTATCCTTTCCACAGTTAATTTATCCCCTTCAAATCATGGGGACCAAATCTGAGAACAATAGTCTAAGTGTGGTCTGATCAGAGACTTATACAATGGAATGATAACCCTTTTATCTCTACAGGTCAGTGTCCTTCTCATTATTGTAGCAATCCTCTGTGTTACCTTCACCACCTTTGCAATATGTCCCCTAAATTTCAGGTTTCTATCAATCATCAACCCCAGATCTCTTGTCTCCCCCTACTTCCTCCAGTATAACTCCTCCCATAGAGTATGCAGCGTCCCATCGATGTTCCCCAAACCTCAAGACCTTACATTTTGCTGCATTAAACTGACATTCCCATTCATTTGCCCATCTATCTAGCTTATTCAAATCCTCTTGCAGGACTACCACATCTGCACTATTACTAATAATTCTTCCCAGCTTCGCATCATCCGCAAACAACTGAATATCCCCTTGCAATCCACTGACAATGGCATTGATATAAAGGTTAAACAATATAGGTCCCAATACTGAGCCTTGTGGGACCCCACTTGTAACCCTCTGCCTCCTTGAAACTGCCCCACTATACACAACTCTCTGATATCTATTGGGCAGCCAATCCTGAATCCAGTTGACCAATCTGACATCCAGACCCATAAAAAAATAAATGAAAAAGAAATCTCGACTCTCCTGACCATTCTTTATTGAAGTTAACTTGTCTACTTTGAAGTAGCCAATAGCTGATATGATTTTTGTTTGTTGGGTTGGAAACCCCACTGATTTGTACAATTCAAAAATCTTTTCAAATCTTCCAGAAGGGAATTAAAATTAGTAGTGCTACTTATAATTCACCCCAATTTTGCATCATCAGTAAACAACTGAAGATCTCCAGTCAGTCCACATGATATAATTTACAAACAAGTTAAACTTTATGTTGGAGGCTTAATGGATTGTATACAGCACTTAGAAAGGATTAAAACAGAATTTAATACTTCCTATATTTTGTCTCAGTCACTGAGATATCTTCAGGGATTACAAAAAAAAAAAAAAAAAACTAATGTAACATCTACACAAATGCCACACAATACTAAGCCCAACCACGTGGGTGACTAAAGTCTCCTATCTACGTGGAACGCCCTCTAAGGGCAGTTGTAGGTGGCCTGGAATGTAAGGTGGGGTCTCTGATGTTTCGTGTTTCCCAAATCTTAGGAATCTTAATGCAACCATATTTATTAAGATCTGGTTGATTTCTGAGAGCTGCTGCTGATTCTAAAAAAGCCTCTCTTTTTTGAATTTTCTGTGGTGGAGCATGGGGTTTTTTTTTCATGAGATCTTGTAGGTTGTATCCAAGACATGGTCAGCCAGGCCTGACTGACCATAGTCGTGGTTGCAGATGTATGACTTGTGTTCCTCCAGGCGGATGGTTGCTGATCTGCCTGTCTGTCCAAAGTATGCCAACTTGCAAGAACAGGATACTTTATAAACTCCTAGCACTGAGAGAGAGGATAGAGCTGATCTTTTGTAGAACGGATAAGGATAGCAAGCTTGCAGTGGGTCTTAAATGTTGTAGGTTGTACTTTTTTAAATCTCTTGGCTATTTTTTCTGATGTGCAATGGATGTAGGGTATGGTGATGGCATTTCTAAACTCTTTCTGAAGAGAAGACCATGGGGGGGGGGGGGAACTGATTTTTTTTAATACTGTGAAAGTGTTGTGTATGTGGTCAAGCTCAGTTATAAGGGTGGTTCCACTGGAACAAACGTTGTGGGCTCTCTTGGTTAGAGTTTTTATAATACCATATTGTTGAGAGGGGTGGTGGTGGTGGGAGAGTTTGTGAATGTATCTGCCTGTGTGTATAGGTTTTATTAAGACCTACACACACACACACACACACACACACACAGGTCTTAATAAAAACTTCTATATACAGTGAAGGAAAGTGTACCGTTAGGAAGGTGTGTAACTAAGTTGTCTAGAAAGGGTAAACAATTGTTTTTTTCCTTTTCCAGACAGACAGGCAGATCAGCAACCATCTGTCTGGAGGAACACAAGTCATACATCTGCAACCATGACTATGGTCAGTTAGGCCTGGTTGACCATGTCTTGGATACAATGTCTTGGACCCACAGGATCCTTTTTCTTTCGCTATGCCTTATCCCGTGTTAAACGGGGTCTGCATTCCCATCTTTAATCTTCTTCTTCCAGATTCTCCGGTCCAGGGCATCTTCCCGACTCCAACTTTTCTCCCTAAGATCCTCTGCCACCTTATCCCTCCATCTGAGTTTGGGCCTACCTCTTTTCCTCCTTCTCTCCACCTCCATACTATCCACTCATTTACTAACATACTCCTCACTCCTTCTCTCTACATGACCGAACCACTTCAGCCTGCTTTCTTGTACCTTCTTACCGATCGGCCCCACCTTGACCGTCCCTCTGATGTAGTCATTCCTTATCCTGTTCTTCTTTGTCACACCACTCATCCATCTCAACATCTGCATCTCTGCCACCTCCATCTTCCTCTCCTATGCCTTTGTTATAGGCTATGTCTACATGCCATGGAGCATCGCTGGCCTTACCACTATCTTATACAGCTTTTCTTTCATCTTACAACTCGCTCTCTTGTCGCAAAGAACCCCGCTCATCTTCCTCCATTTCATCCAGCCGCATGTTATTCGGTGCTGTATTTCCTCATCCAGGTCACCATTCCTCTCGACAACCGATCCGAGGTACTTGAATTTCTTCCTTGAAGTTAACCTTTCACCCTGTAGTCGTATGATCATATCCTCGTCACTCCCCATTGACATATATTCGGTCTTTACCAGGTTAATTTTCATGCCTCTCTCTCCTCCAATACCTTTCTCCACTCTTCCAGGGTCTTTTCAAGCTTCTCTCGGGTTGATTCGCAGAGAACAATATCATCGGCAAACATCATGCTCCATGGTGCCTCCTTCTTGACATCTTCCACTAGTACATCCATGACCAGATCAAAGAGGTAGGGGGCTCGGAGCTGATCCCTGATGGAACCCTACGACAATGGGGAATCCCTCTGTTATGCCAACACCAGACCTCACCTGAGCACAGGATCTCATGGAAAAAACCACCATGCTCCACCACAGCAAATTCAAAAGAGAGAGGCTATTTTTAGAATCAGCAGCAGCTCTCAGAAATCAACCAAATCTTAATAAATATGGTTGCATTAAGCTTCCTAAGATTTGGGAAATACGTATTATCAGAAATCCCACCTTACATTCCAGGTCACCTACAATCGCCCTTAGAGAGCGCTCCACCTAGATAGGACTTTTAGAGTCACCTACATGGTTGGGCTTAGTGTTGTGTGGTATCTGCGTAGATGTTACATTAGTTTGTTTTGTAATCCCTGAAGATGTCTCAGTGACTGAGACGAAATATAGGAAGAATTTAATATAGAAACATTAAATTCTGTTTTAATCCTTTCTGAGTGCTGTATACAATCCATTAAGCCTCCAATGTGATGTCCTCACAGCACTTAAGCTTCTACACACGGAAACAGTTAAACAGCAGAGGCCCAAGAATAAGGTTCATGTGTTTTTGAAAAAAAAAATACGGGACACTTTTGGTTTGAATAAACCAACAAAATTTTATTGCTTTTCTTATTACGAACCTCAGCAAAGGGAAAAGAATTTATTTAATTATAGCAATCTTAAAATTGAACTTTAAACAATACTAAATCATTGATCTTTGCCTGTGATATACTTCTCAGATGACTGTATTTTCTCAAGTAAAGAATGGTTATGTTTTACCAAGTTATGAAATTCCACACAGTCCTTATTGAAAAACACTTTAACAATGAGCATAGCTTCCACAGTTTCTACAGATAACCTATTCTTTTCGTTTGTCCATAAGGAGTTCATCCAGGAAAAACAGTCTTTCAATACTAGCATTTGTGCCAGGAATGCAGCAGAAGAAGAACTCAACAATCTTGTTCAAATTTATTAATTCATTTACTCCAACACTGTTGAATAATTCATACCAAATTTCTCATGTAGATTTTGCTTTAATTTCTTTCTTCTCTATAATTGCCTTTTTCAAGATCATCACCTCATCAAACAGTTCAGTTTCATTTATTTTTGTGTTTGGGCAGACCTCTTCAATAGTTGTGACACTTTTCTGCATACTTTTCCAACTGAGGTTGGCTTCTGGATTCGTCAATAAAATCCAGGACAAACTTTCAAAAGTAAGAGTGTCAGAAGCCCATTCTTGGATGTATCCTATACAAGTGTTATAAAATTCATTTTTATGATTTCCATAATTCTTCTCATTGATGAGTCCATCTTCAATTAATGCCTTCACTAAGGACTGTTCTTTCCCTGTTGCAAAATCATTATCTTGTCTCTGCTGAAGTTTCTCTAAGAGGCTTTCAATAATGGATTTTGCTTCAGCAAGAGTGACTTTCTCGCCTTCAATTGCACAAATTGTTGCATGAAACATTTCAGATCAGCATTCTAGAAATGTGGCTATTAGTTCTGAAACTGGATTACTAAAGAAATTTTTTAGAAGCAATGGTGGTTTATCAAGTGAAAGAACATATGATTTGAGAACTTCGTACATCTCATTCATCCTTTTGAGAGCAGGGTACAGAGACAACCATCGCGTTTTTGAGTGCCCTAACACTGTCGTGTACTCAGTATTTAAAAAGTCACAAAAACCTTTGAGTGTAATGCACTCTAACAGTATAGATATAAAAATGCTGATATAATTTTTCAATGACAGCTTGAACATCCATGGGCAATGTATCAGCTGC
This sequence comes from Typopeltis vanoorti, assembly GCF_054136105.1. Taxonomy (NCBI): domain Eukaryota; kingdom Metazoa; phylum Arthropoda; class Arachnida; order Uropygi; family Thelyphonidae; genus Typopeltis; species Typopeltis vanoorti. Next base: position 80,281,987 of record NC_143550.1, read on the forward strand.
ACGTTGTATAGCATTATTTATGATATGGGATGAACAACCAACTCCTATCAATGTACGATTCAATTTTGATTTCAATTTATGAAAAACATTGTTCTTTCCTCTTCTGGAACTTCCACCAAAATTTGTATTAGTATTATCTGCTGACAAGGCAACAACTTTCTTTTCAATATTCCACTTTGTCACTAGTTGCCATACATATTCTGTAAGTTGGTCTGCAGTTTCACACAGTAAATCTAAAAACTCTAGAACCATAGTTTTGATGGCCTCTTGTGGTATGAAGTATCGAAAAAGAACTGGAAGTATTTTCAAAGCACCGTGGTTAGAACTGTCTATCATTATTGACACATAATTAGCTTTGTCAAGTTTGTTTCTGAAAACAGCAATTGCATAAGGTGCTAATGCACTCACAATTATAGCTTGAGTCTTCTTTTGACCCTAAGTGAACTTTTTGTCATATAGTTTCCAAATTATTTTCAACGTGCAGTCCATCGAACTGAAACTCTGGTTGTGCATGCATACATGATATGCAAATATAGCTTCATCAGCTGCAAGATTTCTTTCCATTTCACCCATTGTTTTTTTAGAAAAATAATCTGACACTTTACTACTTACACTTGCATTTTCTGCTAATTTGTGTCTCTTCGTAGTGATGTGCTGTATGATGTCTGACTGACCGACCGCCGTGTTGTATGCTGAATATTGCATTACATTGTGTACCTTTAACTTTCTCATCGACTTTGCCATTACCATTACATGGTATAATAAAAGGGTATTCAGTCCTTAGCTTTTCTGTGAAAACACACTTTCTCTTCGGCATTTTAAAGGCATATAAAATAATAAAACTAATTAAGTTTCAGAACAGATCTGTTTCATATCAAATAAGCCGTGCTTAGTTATTACAACGTCCGCTAGTTGCACTATTCTCGCAACATGTCAGTATTGTCAATTGATAAGACAATTTTATGATCAATAACTAATATTGATTTCTTGGCAATTACATCTTTTATGTTTAAGAATGGGAATGTTAAACACAAATCCACAAATTATGGGACAATTCTGCGTCCCGAAGAGTTTTATTGGGATGCCAGGACGCAAAATCGTAATAAGGGACAATCCCATAAAATACGGGACGTATATGACTACCCAAGAACCCTGTGGCATCCCACTGGTTACCCTCCTTTTTTTTTTTTGAGACATTGCTCCATCATACATAACTTACTGTCATTCAGAGAGCTAATCAACAATCCATCTAACCAGTATACTATTTATTCCCATCTCTGCAGGGCCAATCACAAAGAATGTCAGTTAATGTTTATTATTATTATTATTATTATTTGTCACCTCCAGGGATTCCAAAGACTCATTGAGGGAGGGCATCTACTCTACAACTCTGCTTCCACCACTCACAAGCCACCAATTGACCGCAAATACACCAATGCCATCTACTGCTGACCGCCACCACTAGTATTTCCACAGACAATCACAAACATCCATGCCCAAGGCGGGATTCGAACCCACAGCCTCTTGGCTGGAGAGTGGACATGCTGACCACTCGGCCAGCCAGACTGGGCTAATATTGATAAGTGATAGGTTATGCCTATTGGACAGAAGGCACTTCAGAAAAAGTATTATTTTAATAATAACTTGCAAGTATTGTACTCAGTGAATCAAGAGACTCACATTTTTATTATTATTATTATTATTATTTTGATTGTTTGTTTGTTTTTTTTGGGGGGGGGAGGGGAGGAGATGGGTCACACATTGCTAAGATGGTAAAGTTGTTGCATCAGAGAACTGCAGTGATGAACACTTGTAAGAACAAAAAGAGATTACTCTCCCATACCAAGGCATTTTTTTTGCTAAGACTGCTGTGGGCTGATATGGTTACCTGGGTTCCAAGGAGATAGGAAGACAGTTGAGAAGATCAAGAAGTGGGTAAAATGAATATCACATTCCCTTGATCTTTTCTCATGTGCTAAATTTCCAATGAATTTTGCATATGATCAAGGGAATGTGGTTTTCAAAGTTTGAGGAATAGAAGAAAAGGTATGAAGAGGTTGAAATATACAAGTTGGTAAGGAAATCTTACAGTATAGGCACAAGTGAAATTGTGCAGCTTAAACCTAGTGGGGTAGAACACTTGTTGCCTTCCCTGGAAGTTGACTAAGGGTGTAGAAGCATGTGAGATCCAGCTTCCTTTTATGGTTTTTGGTGTAAACGTTAAATGTCCTTCTGTTAGTTGCTGTGAGTACATTTTTGGTGAATGATTTGAAAGAAAGATACTGTATAATAGTTATTCAGGTATGGGTGACTAAATGAAGGCTCATTCTCAATGCGTTTTTGGACTTCCTGGAAACAACTGCTTATTAATAGTAATATTCATTCATTCATTCATCTTTCATTATATTCCACTTTTAACAGTCAAATCAGCACTTTTTTATAGATAATTTATTGTGTTGGATTGGTTCTTCCAGAGAAAAGCACTCATATCCTCATCTAATTCAGGATTGGCTGTCTCATAGGTATCAGAGAGTTGTGTATGGTGGGGTAGTATCAAGGAGGCAGAAGGTTACAAGTGGCATCCCACAGGGCTCAGTACTGGGACCTGTATTTTTTAACCTTTATATCAATGACATTGTCAATGGATTGCAGGGGGAATATTCAGTTGTTTGCAGATGATGTTAAGCTGGGAAGGGTTATTAGTAATAGTGCAGATGCGGCAGCCCAGCAAAAGGATTTGAATAACTAGACAGATGGTCAAATGAATGGGAGTGTCAGTTTAATGCAGCAAAATGTAAAGAATTGAAGTTTGGGATACATCGATGGGAGGCTGCATACTTGATTGCACGAGATGTACTGAAGGAATTAGGGGAAACAAGAGATCTGGGGGTGATGATTGATAGAAAACTGAAATTCAGGGAACACATTGCAAAGGTGGTGAAGGTAACCCAGAGGATTGCTGCAATACTGAGAAGGACGCTGACCTGCAGAGATAAGAGTTATCTCTTTTATCTCTGCAGAGATAAAAGAGTTATCGTTCCATTGTATAAGACCCTGATCAGAACACACTTAGACTATTGTTCTCAAATTTGGTCCCTAGGATTTGAAAGGGATGAATTAACTGTGGAAAGGATACAGAGGCAGATAACAAAGATGGTTTCAGGACTGTATAATGTTAGTTATGAGGATTGGCTGAGGGACTGCCGAGTTTCGTAGATAGAAGGAGAGGTGATTGAGACTTTTAAACTCTTGAAAGGTAGTTACATGGTTGACAGTGGGAGAGTTCTTTTGCTTGGTGGAACAGCAGGAAGGAGCGATGACAAGGAGCCATCCCTGGAAGTTGCAAAAGGAAGCTGTGATCATTAGGGTAAGGAGTAGTTTCTTTGCATGGAGGGTGGTTGAACCATGGAATGCATTGCCTAATAGAGTGGTTAGAACAAGAACGGTCATTGAGTTCAAGGAGTGTATGATAGACTTTGTGTTTCCTAGGAAGGAGCTCCCATAATTAGCCTTTTGACTCCATGGAAACCTGCATAATAATAATAAAAGACGGACTAACTTACCAAGCTTGTAAAAGGTGGACACATAGTGGTATAACATGTACTCTTTGTTATAGATGAAGTTTGAGTTTTATCATAATATATTCAAATTCATTTGCTCCAAATGGTAGGCACTAAAAGGGAATTTTTTTTAACTAGGTCCAGTATTTTCAAGTTTTCATTCCTGTTGAACAAACTCATATTACTGTTACATAACAAACTCATTCACAATTTTCACACTCATCATCGTCTGAAATGCAAAACCTTACTGTCACTGGAATTCTTTCTATCACCATAGAAATCAAGCAAAAAATTTGCCTTTTTGCATAGCAGTTGTGTTATTAAGAACTTATGAAGGGAAACAACCCATCTCTTCCTGTCGCATCATCTTTATCATAGCAGGAATATGCCGTTTGATCTTTGATAATGTGTCCATTGAACTTCAGCTCTCTATCTCTGAAATCTCATCCATCTCTTGAAACATAATTCTACTGATATATTACATAACATTATACTTCTGCACTCTAAAATGCAGAATCTTGCACTTAGTTCCAATAAAATGGTAACCCCATTTATCTTTTAAGGTTATAGCCTGTGCAAATATTCCTGAGGAGACTTTACATCAGCATCACTCCTGATAACTCTCCCCAACATTGAATCATTGGCAAACTGCTGAATTTCCTCTGTCAATACACATAAAATATTGTTAACAAACGAGACCTACATTTTTTGTCATGGCCATCATAAAGAATTTTATGCCAGCAAACCCAGTCCTTTATTCTAGTCTTATATGCTTTGTGGTCCTTTCTTCTGTGTTTAATATACATTGTGGTTCTGCCTTGCCTTCATTGACCCCACTGTGCCGTGGACATGGTGCAAATACAAGTTATAACCAAATATATTGCCTGCAGATACAGTGTATATATAGACTGGTCTGTAATTGTAAACCTCTCTCTCTTTCTCTCATAGCATCATGCCATAGTGTAAGGGAAGCAAAATTAGTTGCACAATTTTGCTTTCTTTCCACTCCTTTCCCCTTCTTACTGCAACATTTCTATTTAAAGAAACAGCTGTAAGGCATAATTTGCTCCTTTGCACATTCCCTAAAACTCTGCATCAGTATATCATCAAGTTGCACTAACTTATTAATATCAGTTTCAATCAACACCTTATATATTTCCAGCTTATTCAGTTCCTGCTTCTCCAGTATTCTTCTGTTCACTGACTTTTGCACAGCATCACAATTCTGCTGTATCTATTGCTGTAGCCACTTTCTTGCCTCTACATCAAACACTGTTACTCTTCCTCTTATATAATTATTTTGAGAAAAAACATTTATCCATATATATTATTATTATTATTATTATTATTATTGTTCCGGGAAACTCCAAGGAGTCGACAGACTCATTGAGGGAGGCCCTAACATCATGTCAAGAACAACTATTCAACATTCACACAGTATTTATCATACCTTGCCTTGAACTCATTCACGGTCGTAGCACCCACAACAGACTCTGGCAGCTTATTCCACTCATTCACCACTCTCCAAGTAAAGAACCTAGCTCTAACACCCTTGTCAACCACGCTCTTGCCCAGCTTCCATGCATGGCCCCTAGTCCTCCCACCACCAGTCATATTTTCAAAAATATCTTCTGGATCAATCTTATAAAAACTCTTCAGTAATTTGAATCTCTCAATCATATCACCCCTCCTTCGCCTATCGTCCAATTTCTGCAACCCACAAATCTTCAACCTATTCTCATAAGGTTCATTAAACAGACCTGCTATCATCTTGGTCACTCGTCTCTGGACCCTCTCCACTTCCTCCCCATCACGAAGAAACCCTGGTGCCCATAACTGGGCACAGAAGTCCAGGTGGGGTCTTATCAAGGCTAGATACAGAGGAACAACAACTTGTTCGTCTCTGCATGTTAAAGTATTTTTCAGAAGCCAAGTGATTTGGTGAGCTGTTTTAGTTACTCTTGCAATGTGCCCCCTAAACTTCAACTCCCTATCCACCAACACTCCCAAATCCCTGGCCTCATCAATCTCCTGGAGTATGGTTCCACTAATGCGATATACTGCTGCTATTCTTTTCACCCCAAAGTGCATAACCTTACACTTTGCCACATTAAATTGACATCCATTTTTTCTAGCCCAGTCCTCCAAACTATCCAAATCATCCTGTAAAATTTTGACATCCTGTGCACTCACAATTGCTCTACCCAACTTTGCATCATCAGCAAACAAGTGAACACTTCCTCTCAGATCCTTTCCAATATCATTGATGAACAAATTGAAAAGCAGTGGTCCAAGAACAGAGCCCTGTGGCACTCCACTAGTCACAAGACGTCTTTTAGACTCCACTCCTGAATGAACCACTCTTTGATATCTATCCTTCAACCACCCTCCTATCCATCTCACCAACCCTATATCTATACCCATCTCCTCCAGTTTACTGATTAGGGTTCCATGTGGTATCCTATCAAAGGCCTTGGCAAGGTCCAATAGTATCACTGTAAACCTATTACCCCTATCCAGTTCAGCCGTCACTGTGTTATAAAACGTGAGCAAGTTACTGAGGCATGATCTACCCTTCACAAAACCATGTTGTCCCCCATACAATATCCCATTTTCATCTATCCAATCCTGTATTCTTTTCTTGACTAATTTCTCGAAGACCTTGACAATGATTCCTGATATGCTAATCGGTCGGTAATTTACAACAGCAGTCTTGGAACCACCTTTATGCAGTGGAACTATTTTCCCCTCTTTCTACCCGCTCGGGACTAACCCAGACCCGAGACTCAAATTAAACAAAATGGTCAAGGGTACTGACAATTCTTTAGCTGCTTCTCGTACAACACGAGCTGGTATACCATCCAATCCCACAGATGTATTGACATTGAGGTTATGCAATAGACTACTCACCTCCACTTCATTAACCACAATTCCCGTATAATCTACTGGTTTATTCGTTTCTGCAATGTCACCACCTGGATGATATATTCTTGCAAAGTGCTCACTCAGTAACTCAACTATCTCAACTGATTCAGTTACCTCCCTACCATCGGCATTCTTTAAAATCAATCTGCCATGTACATTTTTCCTTTTACTTGCTACATATCTAAAAAACTGTTTAGGATTCTCTTTAGCCTGCATGGCCAATGTTCTTTCGTAATCCTTTTTTGCTTTTCTTACCACACTCGTCACCCTTCTGGCCTGCGCTTTATACCGTTCATGTGCCTGCCAGTCACCCTTCTCCTTAAATTCCCTCCATAGTTGTTTCTTTTTTTGCAGCTCAAGCTTAATGGTGTTATTCATCCATTTAACCCCTACTTGATTTATTATTCAGGCTCTAGGTGTACAGTCAGCCATTGCTTCATGCAAGCACTTCTTAACTACCTCTCATGCACTATCAACTTCTTGTCCTTACAGTTGTACATGCCATGGCACTGAACCAATCAAACTCCTAAGCTTGTCATACTTTCCAGCCCGATAATTCCACATGTACCCTGTCTTAATTGAAAATTCTACACCTTTAGCCACCTCCCAAGTCAAGACCCTATGATCACTCTCACCGATTGGTGGCAATGTGGTCATATTTGTTACAGCCAAATCCTCAGATGTAATTACTAGGTCAAGCACTCTCTGACCCCTAGTATTTTCCATTACATGCTGTCGCAGATAGTTATCCCTTAATAACCGCATAAAATCCAGTTCCTTCCTTCCATGTGTCCTCTCCTCACTCCAATCAATGCGACCATAGTTGAAATCTCCCATAATAATCACCCTCCTTCCACCCATTTCTTCTATTTGCTTGTGCATACTGTCACCACCATCTTTTCCATCACCTGGTCTATAGCAGCACCCAATTGTATATTTAGTTCTGCTAGCCACAATCTCACACCAAATGGCCTCAAATGTGCTCTTTTCTCTATCCTGCAATTCAACTTCTATTCTCCTTGGCTGGAGCTCATCAGCTATCATCAACAATACTCCTCCCCCCATTTTATTCTCTCTGTCATTCCTGAACACACTAAACCTATCACATTCAATCCCACTAGTTATATCATCTACAGTCAGCCATGTTTCACTAATACCTATAACCTGTGGTCTGGAAGTGCCAACCATGGCCAAAAACTCTTCCTTCTTGTTCCTAATACTCCTAGTATTAGTGTACATGAATTTAAGACCCCCATTAGCCCCAACCCTACCTTGATGCCTTATATTAACTATCCCACTGAGATTTGTTGTCCTTATTTGCTCTGGCATATTATATTCATTCTTACATTCAACTGCCTCCATAAGGACTGTATATCTACTCCCCCCCCTTAACAAATCTAGTTTCCCTGAATTTGCACATCCACTACATTCAGCAACACTTTCTCAAGTCTTCTTACACCATAACCATTCAAATGCAAGCCATCCATCTTATATAGATCCTTTCGCCCATCAAACTCACTCCACACATCCACAAATTCCACACCACTCGTCATACATAACCCACGCATAAAGTCATTCGCAATTATGGCCCTCCTTTTAAACATTTCACTGTCATACCGTGGCAAAAGACTAATCATTCTAACTCTCTCACTCTTTTCTTTTGCTACCTCAAACAATTCATTCAGGTCTTCTATCATTTCCATTTTATCTCCTTTCAAATCATTTGTACCTGCCACAACAATCATTTCTTTCACCCTTTCCTTTTGCTCTCTAATAGACTCAGTTACGTCCTTTATGGTCGCACCAGGTTGGTACGATTTTGTCAAATCCTCTACTAACACACCTCGTACTAACGAGTCTCCATACAGCACTCTATCCTTCATTTTGTTCATGTTCACATTCATACGTCTATTTTTCCTGTCATACCTTTTATTATTGGTTGGTTCATTCAGTCTACTTTTGTTCATGCACTCTAGCTGCTGTTTTGCTCTTTCTATCGCACTATTCAACAACGCGATCTCACTCAATGCATCTATCTCATCTTTTTTATTCTCTGAGAAACCATTTATACTATCATTCACACTTTCTACATTCACACTCTCACAATTTTCATGTACAACCTTGCCGTTTCTTGTCATATCCCTATTTCCTTCATTCTGAAGGTTGACAAAAATATCACACTCACGATCCGAAATACACTTCAATTCCTCATTCTCCCTACATTTTCTACACACATTCAATCCTTTATTATCATCTAACCACACTCCGACTGCACTCCGCAAAGCGTACATTTCACAGCTAGTACACTGACTCATTTCTTTTATACTACCGTTCTTTGATAAGGATGGCGAACCTTCATTACTGGCTGCCATTTTCCTTCGCACAGGTGCCATACTTATTTGCAACGTGTTTTGTCAAATTATACGTTATAACACACCAAAAACAGACGCACTAAAATACGCAAGGCAAACAAAACAAAACTACACAATATTAAGTAATTTGTATCGATAACTGAAAATGATACTTATCTTATCTGGAGCTTGCACGAACACTAAACATTACGAATTCATCTAGCGGCGACTTCCCGACATAGATTATGTTATAAAACACTGTAGTACACTAACCACACTAATAAAGCTCCAATAATATACCAAAATTACACACTTAAGTCCATTACATTGAATCCAAAACATCAATAAATCAACAAAAATCACAAATCTCTCAGGAGCTCTCCGATAGCACGTCCGTTCACCAGCTAGCCTCGACACCAATCCTATATCCTATAATCTTATATATAAACCTATAGCAGTTTTAGCCTGAACTTGAATGGTATTTCAGATCAAAATGGATAACAAATGATTATTTCTGAATAGATTTGATGAAATAATTCATGATAATGCTTCTCAGTATAAATGACACCAAGAGAAGAAAAACACATTTATTAAACTCACTAATATTTTGCTGTTTTTCTATGCATCAGAGCACAGTCATAACTGTGACAGGCACACAGCACAGAATAAGTAATTGTGGAAAACAGTGCAATTTGTAACTGAAACAAAATTAATGTCCTTACATTGTGCCTCTGTAAGTTGGATTACCATGAAGTTGATTTAGAGAAGTCAGGTTATCAGATCTTAAAAGGATATTTTCCCAGATCTTTGGTAAAGCAATGCAACCATACATGAGGGTGGGAGAATGCTTCATAGCTGATGTCTAAAAATAGTCTCTCAGACATATAACTTCTATGTAATATGGATGTTTTCCTACATCTGATCCTATATGAAGGAGTATCCAGAGCTTGGTCTGCCAATATTGACTTGCCATCCAGATGATGCAGGTGTTAATTGATCTGCCAGTCTGTCAAAAGTAGGCTAAATCGCAGGCACAAGGAACTTTATACAGTCCAGGATGTTCTAGAGGATGCGATTGATCTTTAGGAGTACACATGAAGATAACTAACCTGAAAAGTTTGAAAGAGGCATGGAGATCATATTATTATTATTATCATCCCAAGATCCCATAGAGTCAAAGACTCATCTAGGAGATCCTTTTGTCATACACACACACAGCTGATCATGCCGTGCCTTAAACATACTCAAATTCTCTGCAGACACCACACTCTCAGGCAAGGCATTCCAATCATTCGTAACTCTGCAAGCAAAAAAACCTGCTTCTCATTCCCCTGCTCACACCCTCCTTATACAGCTTCCAGGGATGACCTCTGGTTCTTCCCTGACTCTGACCGTTTTCTGTAAAAACCTCTTCAACCTTGAGGATCAAGGTTGAAGAGGTTTTATTTTACACTGTAAACTCTGTGACTCTGTAAATTGCATCTTCTCAACTGGTGTAGCATTCCATGCTTCACCCTCAAGCTGTCTCCTGAGCTCCTCATAATCACCAGCCTTGTAGTTCCACATATACATTTTTCATACTTCTGTTACATACTGTCTGAAGTATGTAACAGAGGGCACATGAGGATTGAGTGTCTTGGATTGGATCATCTCATCAGAGGATGTAATTATAAATGAGGTATCAAATCACCCTCCAGTTGCTGAGAGTCACCATGAAGTGATTACCTGGATGGTTGCCAGAAGTCCTCACACTGCTGGCAACCACCCAACTTTATGGTGACTCTCAGCAACTGAAGGGTGATTTGATACCTCATTTATAATTACATCCTCTGATAAGATGATCAAATCCAAGACACTCAATCCTCGTGTGCCCTCTGTTACATACTGTTTGAAGTAGTTGTCCCTGAAAAACTCAAGAAACTCATTTTATTTACTTCCAGTTGCTATCTCTTCATCCCAGTCTATATTGCCATAATTAAAATTGTCCACAATGATCACTCTTTTCTTATTTGTTTGGGTAATTTGATTATATATTTCATAGTCACTACCATCCACATTACCTACCAGGTCTATAACAACATCAGACTAAGTATTTCATTCTATTCACCCCAGTCTCACACCATATTGCCTCAAAACCAATGGCACTATTTCCCTCTTGCATTTGCAGATAACTTTGGCTATAACTATGGTGATGCGTGATTGGTATGGATTGCCCAGTGTGATTGAATTCACGAACAAGTATCATAGCTGGTGCGTGCAGTAGGTGGTCTCCCTCAGTGAGTTCCTGACTCCCTGAATGTTTCTTAATAATAATAATGCTTTTTTTTCTGATATACCCTTTAACATATGGGATGGGAATGTCTTTGCTGTGAGCTTGTGTGCTGGGTATAGGAAGGGGGGGGGGCAGTATTTTATCTATTTTATATGGGCTGAAGCCATTTGCTAAAAAAAAGGTGAAGGTCCTTGAGCTCAGTTTCAAGGGCTTACTAATGTGTCATTAGTAAGTTTAATAAATATATTTTTCCTCTCTTGGGATTTATACTGTGAAGCATTATTATGAATAATCAACAATGTTGAAAGTTTATTTTTTACTTGGTTAGACTATAATAAATTTGGTTTAATCCTTTATCCAAGTGTGAGCAAACAAAGTTTGTGCCTGAAAGTATCTTCAGGACTGGGGTAAGGTAGTACAACACCAGGCAACTCATAGCAAAGGTGTACCAAGCTAACATCACTCCTATCTCAGTATCTCCCATAATGCAAAACACATCTCCTTGTGGATATGTATAATGTTATGCATTAAGGGAAGGGCCACTACCAGAAGTGGAGATACCAGGCAGAAGCAATGGTGGGGTCATCTTTACTTATAGGAGTTGCCAAACGGTGTGCCACCTTTTTATTAAATTACTCTGGATTTAGAGAAAGTTGTTAAAAGTTTATTTTTCACTTGGTTAGACTATAATAAATTTAGTTTAATCCTTTATCCAAGTGTGAGCAAACAAAGTTTGCACCTGAAAATATCTTCAGGACTGGGGTAAGGTAGTACAACACCAGGCAACTCATAGCAAAGATGGACATTGTCCAGTGTTGTACTACCTAACCCCAGTCCTGACAATATTTTCAGGCACAAACTTTGTTTGCTCACACTTGGATAAAGGATTAAACTAAATTTATTATTAATAATAAACAATATCTAAGCCTCTCTGTACATATTGATGAAATGATATTTACATTTTATAGATCTACAAAATTATTTTTATGATATTTTCTTTTTTTTGGGAGGAGGGGGTATGAGATACCATGTTTGTATTTTTAGTTCGGCAGTTCTAGAAATAATATGTCTGTAGCATTTCTGAAAGAATTATTAACTTGCTTATCGTGAACCACATAGAACATATCTATATTATGTGACACACTTTAAGTTATACTCATCTAGTCTGAAATGATAATTATATAAGAAATAGGACTGTTTCAATTAAAACATGAATACAGAAAATGCAGCATTAAAAAAAATGATTAATTCAACTATGCACTTCACCAAAATGAATATCTTTCACAAAAAAATTATCATAATCTTGACATATATCATCTCTCTCTCTCTCACTCACTCACTCACTCAAGCTTCATTGGAGACATAAGAAGCTGAATAAATATTAGCAGTGGAATATTGTTATCCTCATTTCTGTATGCTTGCAATATTCTGCTTATCTTACTTGATGGAAAATGTTAACTGATTAATATGGCATAATAATTTCATGATTTGAAACAATCTCAAGAGCTTATTTCTTTAGAATATAAAACATTTAGCACAGAAGAAAATGCTAAGCTATCTTTATATTTTCAAAACGATCATCTCTGATATATATATATATATCAGAAAAATCAAAATCAGCTAACGCCTTTTTATTCCTGTATACAGGGAGTAGGCGAGGCTGTTTAGCCCTATCTAACTTTTGGAGACTGAGTGGGCAGTTCCTTTCTTAAATTCTCTTTGTCATACATTTATTTCTGTAATTCAGATGTTTACCCTTGTTTAAAAAAAAATGTCTTATTTGTGTTTGTATTTATGGATTTTGTACTGGTACAAACAATTAATAAGCATATATTTTTCACTACTTGTTGAAATATATATGAATTGAATAATATGGCACTAAAAAAAAGCAAATGAATTTTGCATGCTAATATTCTTAAAATAAATTAGGAAGATCTATTTATTTATATATGTATATATTTATTTATTTATGCATTTATTTGTTTATGTGTACCAATACGGTGTACCTGAACAGTGCCTTTCTCACAGAAAGTTATTATTGCTTATGATAAATTCATACAACCAGACTAAAATAAATTTTTCATTTTTGTTTCATATAATTTATCTTTACTCTTATTCTGTAAAGTTAATTATTAATGGTTACAGCTACTGTCTCATTTCTAGGCATAATACATACACCATTGTAAAAACATAGTTTTAATTATAAATATCTTATTTTGAAACTAGGTGTGCCTTAATTACTATAAAACCATTATTTGATAATTAAGTCATATAAATTCAGTAATTAAAGTATTTTCTAACAAAGTAATGAAATTGTAACTGAGAGGGAGGGATATCTAAACAATAGCTAAAAAGATCCTTTCTAATTTGTGAATCTGAAATTCAGTTTTGATTCTTTTTGCAAGTTTATCATAATACATCATAGTTTAAATTGTTGCTACAGCTTTCATTCTGAATCATTTGTGATATATATATATATATATATATATATATAAACAGTTGAACAATTTGATAGTCTTGTATATGTGGGTGTTTGTGTACTGGAACATAGATTATATGAATGGCAGAGAAAGCTTTATAATATAAATGTTGAAAGTAAAGTTTGAACAGTGAAATCATCATTTACACTGTGTTAATTATCATGTACAATTTCAATTGTTTGTATTAATATTACAACAGAATTAAATGCAGTGTCTACACATTTCACCATTACAAATTATGTGACATTTTCAGAACAAAGTTTAAATTAATAATATGGATTAAACACAAACATAATGAACAGGCTAGACATCAAGATAATGTTGCCACATCCTTTAGGTTAGACTTATTATAAAATTGTTCAAGGTGTCTGCTGAAGTGATCATATCACAAGGTCTGGATGTTCTTGATAAAACAGTGAGAAGACATAAGTGTCAAATATAGCCTTAAATCCCTTATCTGGTAACACTCTAACACTCAACACTAACACTCAAGTCACATAACATTGTAGAAAAACCAAATATCTTGACTTAACATTCTTTCTGTCATGTATATTTGTTCCAATATTCACTCATGCTATTTTAATGTTCTGAAGACACTGGATAATTTTTATCCTGGAAATGCATAGATGCTGTATTTAATTTCATTATTGCTTATTAAAATGTAAAGCGAGTTTAAATTCATTGACATATTGATGTACACAGTTGAAATTGCCATATCTTTCACATATCTTAGTCATAAACTTCTGTGACCAGAAAAGTTTCTTTTTAATAGTATGCTGGTTAGCTAATAGGATATATCATTATTGCCAAATATTTATAAAAATATAAATTGCATTATAACTTAAATGATAATCAAAACCTCAGGACATTGGATAGACCAGATAGCCTTATATTTGGATAGTGGGTGTTTCTGATATTTGTTCTTTACTGTATTTAAGAAAATTAAAAATTCTCCACCACTGATATTAGCCCTTATTTGGTACAAGCAACTATGGATGCATCCAGAATTTGTGTAATGATGGTATCAAAACTTTCATTTTTCTCATGCCTTATCACCATTTCATCATTTTTTCCTTAACTATTGAATAATTCATCTTATTTCAAATTATAAAAAACAAAATTTCAACATCATTATATAAACTCTGAATCTTTCCACAGTAATTTACAATAAGAATAAAAAAAAAACATATTTGTTGCCGATTTTTTTTTTCTTTTTCCGAGCATAGTGTTGGGCACAAAGATATTTGTTCCATGCATAATTTCCTTGTGATAAGACAGTCTTCATGTCTTATAAAGGAAAGTGAGCTGAGTTTGGTATATGTGTGTCACACAAATGCATTTCTATAACTTAGTAACTCTTATTAGAGAGATGCATTATGTGACAAACATTGAATTCTGCTTATGCTAATAAACTGCAGCTATGGTTACTGTTATCCTGCAAATGATTGCTATATATAAGATTGCTTTCCATTTCTTTGCTTATAGAACTTTACCACCATCAGCTACTCACCTCTTCATAAATGTCACTCCAACAAAGTATATCCCTTATTTATTCCATAACTATGCTTTCCCTGAAATTGTGATCTGTTACGGATTCAAAAATGAATCAAGTTAGTAACAAAATAAATGAAGAAATAAAAAAAAAAAACTCATTGTACAAATCTCTTGAATACAACTGCAGTTACTTGGAGAGGGGGGATGGGACTTTCAGAATGAGTATGAGAATAGATATCCAAAATAGCATATAGCATAATGATCATAACATAATTAATACATATAAATTGATCAATGGAATAGGAGTCATTTTTTTGAATAAAATGTACATCATTTTAAAAAAATGAATTGAAGTGAACAGGACCATATGAGGGGTGGGAGGGGGGGGATATTGCATCAAGCCATACACAGTAAGACCCTGCCTTATGATGCTTCGCTTTACGATGATCCACTCATAATGATGGTTTTCAATTATGACCAATGTCACATTTGCTCATACAACAGTTTTAATGACATAATTCTACAACGAATCAACTGATATGTAGGTTTCATGAACTTAATTTACTTAGAACGTCATTGCATGCTGCTTCTGTCTGTGTTTTTGTGTTTTGCTCTGAATTATAAACTGTTCATAACTATTATTTTATGATTATTCATAATGACAGAGAAAATTAGAGTAAAGGCACTGTTGCTTCCAGTGAAAAGAAGGGAAACTCATAAACCACATTAGATACAACAATTAAAGTTATTAAATTTAGTGACAAAGCACATATTTTAGACAAAGAGAATACAGAATGGACACCAAGAACTTTCTGTTTTTATTTACCACACTAATCTAGTTATGGGAAAATTAGCATTCATTTTTTTTTTTTTTTGCACCAAGTCTGGGTTATTCATCTTGTTGTGATACCTATATAACATGTTTTATGTACCTTCTTTATCTACCACACTTAGAATGATTGAATCCCCATACAGTGCCACATCATCCTTTGACATCTGCAATTTTTTCATGTTCATATCAGTAATTTGCTTCTTCAAATACCTAATTTCCTTTACATTCATCTTGAAGTCCAGAGTTCTTTCTCATTTTTTTTAACTGTTACAAACTTTTTCATGGCGATGTCTCATTTCTCTTCATTTTTGCCAACTTTATCTTAGTTTTTTCATTCCTGAATTCATTACAATTATTACTATTTTCATCCTTTTTTGTTCATTCCCAATCATATCTGAATTGCTTTCTTTTTTTAAATGCTCCATTCTGTCATTATCCCATACACTGTCATATGCTCATTCTTTACATTCATATTTGCAGTCCAGAGTTCTCTCTCATTTTTAAAACAATTCTCTCTCTCTCTGTCTCATTTCTGAACCAGTTTTCAGAACAAATCCATTGGGGAAAAGTCTTTGAGCTGAAACTTTTTTTGTGATGATGAATTACACTCACTGATATCTGATATTTTAATGAATTCTTTTCAAATACATTTTTTATTATATAAATGTTAATGGATTGCAAATTTGGACTGATTGGTGAAAAAGAGGGGGATATAGTGGCTTATGTTTCTATTATATCCTCTCTTTGCCACTTATTAATCCAAAATTGTCACCCTTAACCTCTCCAATCCACCCTCATGACGAGCATTCCACAGATCTATTATGTCAGTTACCTGCTTCTGAATCCTCTCTGCCACTTCTTCATCCTCACAAAACCCAAAACATTTTTATCCTAAAGCATCCAGCTTATACCATTGGTGCTATTTTGCCCACTATTTCTCTCAAATACCTGGTCCCATTA
This sequence comes from Typopeltis vanoorti, assembly GCF_054136105.1. Taxonomy (NCBI): domain Eukaryota; kingdom Metazoa; phylum Arthropoda; class Arachnida; order Uropygi; family Thelyphonidae; genus Typopeltis; species Typopeltis vanoorti. The sequence goes on from NC_143550.1 coordinate 80,298,861, forward strand.
CTTTCTTGTAGTTCAATCCCATCAGTGTAACAAAATTATCTCTTCAGCACAGAATGCATACATTCATGCTTTGCAGTATTGAAATGGCAACCATTATTCTTTGTCCCCCATTGTCAGTCTATTTATATATATCCTCCTGTAGGATATATACAAATAAGTAAGTAAGATTACTTACTTATCCTCTTCACTCCTTCCAGAGCATAGGGCCTCAATCATTGCCCTCCATTGGACTCTGTTCATTTCTTCTTTCTTGGTCTCATTCCAGGATTTTCCCAACTGTTTCATCTCTGCTTCAATTTCTCTCCTCCAGATCATCTTGGGACTTCCCTGTGGGTCTTTGCTATATCCTTATCTGAGTTTCAGATTGTGTGGCCTCTCCACTTCCATTTTCTTTTATTATTTCTGTTTTGATGTCATATTGATTTGTTTCATCCCATAATGTCTTGTTAGAAATTTTATTTGGCCAGTATATTCCTGATATTCTAAGACATCTAATTATGTAAATATGCAGTTTATTTAAATTCCTTTTGATTAATCTCTGGGTTTCAGATCCATATAGCAGAATAGTCTTTATGTTTGTGTTGAAGAGTCTTATTTTTGTCTTGAGATTTATTTCTTTGCTTATCAATATATTTTTCATTGTACTGAAGAGAATTTGGGCTTTTTGTATTCTACTTTCTATGTCCTCTTCTGTTCCTCCTTCAGTGCCCTTCACTAATCCTAGATAAACAAAAATGTTTACCTGTTCTAGTAGTTCTTCCATAAATTGCAGTGTTAGATTTTGTTTGGGATTAATCTTCATTATTCAGTTTTCTTTTTTTCTTTTTTTTTTTAAGCCATGCTTTGAGGTTTCAGGTTTAAGTTATTTATTTTTCTTTGTATATGTTGATGCTTTTGAGCTAGCAAACATATGCCATCAGCAAACTCTAAGTCATTTAATTTATTTGTCCATCTCCATTACATTCATCTATTGTATTTCTCATTTCTCAGTCTATTACTATTAAGAAGATTGTAGGTGAGAGTATGCACCTTTGCCTTATATGCCTCTTGTTGTTTTTATTTCTTTACTTAAATTCCCATTATATTAGTTATTTTCTCTGGTATGCCATAATATATCATTAATTATGAAATTATTTCTCTGTTCATACCATCAAATGCTTTTTCAAAGTCAATGAATCTCAAATACAGGCTGTCCTGCCATTCTATTGATTGTTCACTAATTATTCTCGGAGTTATTTGGTTTACACATGATCTATTAGATCTGAAAGCTGCTTGTTCTTTCCTCAGTTTATATTCAATTTCATGTTTCATTCTTACTAATATTATTCTAGTGAAAAATTTACTAACTTTGCTCAGAAGAGATATTTCTCTCCAGCTTTTGCATTCTGTTGTATCCCTTTCTTTGGTATATTCACCAATAATCCTGTATTCCAGTCACCTGTCCATTCTTCCTTTATGATTATTTCATTTAGAAGGGGCATACAGTATCTCTGTAGATATATGTCTGCTTTAAGTACTTCTGCTTGCATATTGTCTATCCCTTCAGCTTTGCATTTCTGAATTTCTTTATTGCCTTAGTTATTTCTGCTTTTGTTATGTCTCCTGTATTTATATTTAATGTTTCCATTTCAGTATTTTCAAGGAGTATAGTTTCTTGTATTGAAATTTTACTGTTAAATATTGCCTGAAAGTGTTCTATCCATCTCTTTTCTTTGTCTTTTTTCCTTAGTCAGTATGTTTCCTTGTTTATCTCTTATTGGTCTCTCTTTTCTCATATTTTTTTCCAGTTATCTTCCTTTTTATTTAGAAAAGTTTCGTGGAATCAAAGATTGCTGCAGTCTGTTCAGCATCCTTACAGAGTTCTTCAGTGAATTTACTTTTGTCATCTCTTACACTTTTCTTTACTTGTCTATTTTCTCTTTGTACATTTTACTTATTTCCTTTTCCTCTACTTTATTTTGATTTTGGAGTAATATTCATCTAATTTCTCTTCTTTCCTCACTTAAAAGCTTTGTTTTATTCATTATCTATTGTTTCTGAACTCTCCTCCTGATTTCCTAGTATTTTTCAGCTGCTTCATTCTATAATTGTTTTATATTTTGCCATTTTTCTTCTATAATTATTATTTTACAACATCTCCATGGAGTCTGGAGACTCATCGTGAGCAACCCAAATTAACCATTATACACACATCCTATCATACCTCACCTTGAATCCATTCACCATAACTCATAACCAATACTGGAAATCCATTCCACTCGCTCACCACTCTCCACATAAAAAATCTGATATACACACACACATGCACCCTTACTAACCACACTCTTACACAACTTCCATAGATGGTCACCTAGTTCTCTGAGTATTTGTCATATATTGAAAAATTTCCCTTTGATCAATTTTATAAAACCCCTTTAATATCTTAAAAGTTTCTATCATGTCCTCTCTTTTCCACCTATCCACAAACCTTCAACCTATCCTCATAGGGAATATTCTACAGACTTGTCACCATCTTTGTCACTGGGGTTCTTGGAGCCTCTTGGTCCCCAAGAAACCCAGTTTTCATTTCAAGAAGCTTCATTTTCATCTTCTAGTCCTTTTTTTCTCATCACTATTTCATAGGAAAATTTGCCGTAAGACATTTTTGCTGGAAGACATTTTGCATTAATTTTTGTAAATAATCAATAGATGATAAAGGGTATTATAAAATCATTAAAATGGCAAATCTTTATTAAGGTGAATGTCAGTGATACATAACATAATGAAATCATTAAAAAATTGTGCAAATTAAAAGAGATGCTACATAAATAATTAACTTTTTGCTGCAGATCGTCAACTCAACAAATCCATCAGTAACATTGCTCATTGGAATTTCAGTTTTCAGAATTGGATTTTCAGCATCTGTTTGATAGCATAACTTCTAACCAATGCCAACAATTTTGCGATAAAGATTTTGTGCCATATGAAATAAACAACCTGTGGGACATAAGGAGCAGACCAAAAGGAGTCTCTCTGAGACTCCATTTGGTCTGCTTATCACATTCCTTCTTACTTTTATTCCCCAACATTTTATTTTTGTTCTTCTCCTACTTAATTATGTTACACATTCATTGAACTTCTACCTGATTTGTCCTCCGAATTCCAAGAATGGTCCATTCTTGTTTCCCTCATATCTCCTATAACAATTTCTCTGTGCACTGCTGTCTTTCCATCACAGTTTTTGTCCATCATTCTATAAATGCTACTGCCAGATAGAGCATGTGAAAATTTCATAAATTCCATTTCCTTCTCCCTTAAAGATGTATATAGACTGTGCTTCCATTCTTCCAGTTGTTCACTGTATTTAAAATCTCACACGATTAGTTGCATTACACTTACTAATTTTCCAGTATATTTCATATAGACCTATCTTTTCATTTGAGTACTATAATAACAATACCAAACAAGTATATACTTTGGCCTATCTTATACCAAATAGCTTCAACTGCATTGCTCTTCATGATCTTCTTACTGTTGTCCTGTAAACTTCTACTCTTGTTGGTTACAGTACATCTGTTATCAACGATACCCTTCTTTCTTTTCTCTCTCTCTCTCTCACACACACACACACACAATTATATAAAATATCATCCTCTATCAAATGATTTGTTTAATGCCTATAATTTTTGGCTAATCAACCTGATCAGTACCAAAAACAAGCTTTCATGAAAATTTATTTTAAATGGTTTACCAGATAAGAAAGACTGTGAGAAGAACAGCACATACAAGGATAAGTATTATTTTATATAATAATTGGTAATGTTGTCTTCATTTTCATCTACTAGTCCATCTTTTTTCATCACTATTTAACCAAAATAAATAAAATTTTGGTAAAATTTTATTTATTTTGAATAGTTTAGACTAATTGCATAGTGTCCATGGAACTCTGAGTTGTTCATTATATTTTTCATGTTATTTGTAGCTTGTGTGGAACAAAAATAAAATAGTGGTAAGCATAATGACAGTGTATTGCCATGTTTGCAGAATGAATGGGGAAATTTTGTTTGTGGAGAGAAAAACTGAACAAGAGAACTGAGATGATTGAGAAGGTATGGTTCTACAAAAAATACAGTATTTTGATGGACTGCAAGGTATCAATGAAAGTAGGAAATGAAGAGTGAATTTTAGGCAGAGGGTAGAAGACATTGAGAAGCATAACATTGTCAGTGGTATTACTCAGAAGGATGAATGAGAAAATAAGAATACTGAGAATATGATTGCTAGTATGAAAGAAATTGATAGAACAAAAAATATGGAAACAAAAAGTGCGGATGATGAATAAAAGAGTTTACATATCACAAAACAAATGTGAGCGTGTTTGTGGGTTAGTCACAAGGCCAAATTGACCATAGTAATGATTAAAGATGCATTTTTTATGTTCTTCATGTGGATGATAGCTGATCTACCTGTCTGCTCATAGTTGGCCAACTTGCAGGAACAAGGAATGTTATATACATCTGGAAATGAAAGAGGAGGGAGTTTGTCTTTATTGGAGTGGATAAGGTAGTTTTAAGTGAGGCTTTAAAGTGGTGCAAAGATTGTATTTCTTTAAGATTCGGGCAATTTTTTCTGATGTGCTTCAGACATGGGGGGGAGGAATAGTGATAGCATTACTAAAATCTTTCTGAAGAAAAGGTCATCATGAATTGGGGGAAGGATTGATTATTTTAATTTTGATACTGTGGCTATTAGATTAAAAAAAAAAAAAAAAAAAGATGTGGCGTATATGATTGAGTTCTACTGCAAGAGAGGTCTCACTGGAACAAAGGTTATAGGTTCTATAGGTTAGTGTTGTTATGGCACCATGTTGTTGAGAGCAGGATGATGGGAAGGTTTGCGAATGTGTGATTGGTTTTCCCTGTATACTGAAAAGGACAGGCTGCCATTAGGTGAGTGGATGAAGGCTAGACTATTATTAGTTTCCTTTTCCATTGTAAATTGGATTCTAGGGTGAAGACTACTGAGGTGACAGAAAATTGTCTAATGTGTCTAGTTCATGAGACCAAATAGAAAACATGTCATCTGCATATCTTAACTAGGTAGAAGGTTCAAGAGGGGCTGAGTCAAAAGCTTGTTTTTTTCAAAATCTTCCATAAAAAATTTATGGGAAGCGAGAGGATAGACCCCATATTGCCATCTCCTGTGTCTGAGTCGCATCAGAAAAAAATAACTGTAATCTTAAAGAAATACGATCTTTGCACCACTTTCGACCTCCGCTTTAAACAAGGACAGACAAGATCAGTTGCCATCAGCATGGAAGAACATAAAAAATTCATCTGCAGACATTACTATGGTTAGTATGGCTTCACAGACCGGCTTTGCAGAATCAATTAGAAAAAGACCGTGATGCTCCATCACAGTAAATTTAGAAGAGAAAGACTGTTTTTAGAATGCGCTGCTGCTCCTCTTAAAAATCAGTCTAATTTGAATAAATATGGTTGCATAAAACTTCCCAAAATATGAGAAACACTGATACTTTAAGATCCCACTTACATCCTAGGCTGCTGACAAGTGCCCATAGAGCATTCCCCACCTAGTTAGGACACTAGTCTTTTGTCCATGTGTTTCACTTAGTTTTGTGCTGCCTTGTTATTACTAGTCTCATATTGTACTTCCTGACAGTTTCTCTGTAACTGAGACAAAATAGTGGAAGAATTAAACACTTTTTTTAATCCTTTGCTAGTGCTGGTTCACTCCATTAAACTTTTAACATGTGCATTATAGAGGCTCTATCCATTCTCATTTAACTTCTGTAAGAAATTCATTTTAATTACTTGTATTTTGTTTTCTAAATCATAAATTATTGTTAGTATTGCCATAACCTTATAATATTTTAATTGTGTTTTAATGTGGAATAAAGGATAAGATTATAATAAATTATCTTATCCCTCTTTATTCCACATCTCCTTAATAAGAACCTGTACATAATAGTCCCACCCAAACAGAAATATCTAATGGGATATAAATAATAGGATGGTATTATTGGCCTAGGAATGTAGAAGGCAACACTATGAATTGTAAACAAATTGCTTGGAGAAGTGGTGCTGACCTACACTCCATGGGTTTGTGTCCATCTGTGGAATGGATGTTTGGGAATGTCTAGGTGGTAAGACAGTTTCATTGTCCAGTGTGCAACCATCATCCTACCATGTTTAGTGTAAGGTTTCCAGATCATGTAGCCCTTGTCCATTCACACGCTGTCATGCAACATGTTTACAAGTGTCCATTGGTCAAATTGACAGTAAAAAAAAAAGTAATAAAGAAGGGTGCTAAATAGGGAATTTAATAAATTTAGTTTAATCCTTTATCCAAGTGTGAGGAAACAAAGTTTGCGCCTGAAAGTGTCTTCAGGACTGGGGTAAGGTAGTACAACACCGGGCAACTCGTTGCAAAGGTGGAGCAAGCTAACATCATTTCTATGTCAGTATCTGCCATAATGCAAAACACATCTCCTTGCGAATATGTATAATGTTATGCATTAAGGGAAGGGCAACTATCCAGACTAGTTTTGACCTTTATTGAGGTCTCTTCAATGGGAGCCAGGCCCAAGTGGAGATACCAGGCAAGCATTAGCAAGGTCATCTCGACCTATAGGAGTTGCCAAACGGTGTGCCACCTTTTTATTAAATTACTCTGGATTTAGAGAAAGATGTTGAAAGTTTATTTTTCACTTGATTAGACTATAATAAATTTAGTTTAATCCTTTATCCAAGTGTGAGCAAACAAAGTTTGCGCCTGAAAGTTTCTTCAGGACTGGGGTAAGGTAGTACAACACCAGGCAACTCGTTGTAAAGGTGGAGCAAGCTAACATCACTCCTATCTCAGTATCTCCCATAATGCAAACATTATACATATTACGTATACATTACATATACATATTATACATAGCATTATACATATTCGCAAGGAGATGTGTTTTGCATTATGCGAGATACTGAGATAGGAGTGATGTTAGCTTGCTCCACCTTTGCAACAAGTTGCCTGGTGTTGTACTACCTTACCTCAGTCCTGAAGATACTTTCAAGTGCAAACTTTGTTTGCTCACACTTGGATAAAGGATTAAACTAAATTTATCAAATCCTCATTACTCTCTGTGTGTGAGGTATAATAGTGGAAATAGTTCATTCTTTGTTTGAATTGAATTTAAAAAATTTCCTTCTATGTAGTATTTGCAGGATATATGCATTGGCAAATGTGAATAGTTTATGAGAAAATGAGACATGAAAGAAAAGTGCCAAAATATGTGAAGAAGGAAATCAAGAAAACAGAAGAAAAAGGATATGATGCTATATAGTGCTTCCATGATCTGAGGTTTACTGATTGAGCGAGCAATGAAAACGTATTTACCAGACATGAATATTTCTGATGTGACTGGAATAATATGTAAGCAAGTAGAATGAATGGATGATTTGAGAAAAACTATGATGTAAGAGAGGATATGAAAGAGTTATTGTGAGTGAAAGACTGTCTCTTACCATGGTATGACAGGAAGAGATATGCAATTGCAAATGAATCAGTAAGTAGATTGTATAGGTAAAATGGTGTGCAATATGTATATGGTGAATTAATGGTTAAAAGAATTTGTATATGAAACATGGATTACACTTAAGTGTTAGCATCAGGAAATTGGAGAAATTGTTGTTCAGTGAAATAGTGAATGTAAATTGTTAAGAAAACTAGATATGTCTGGCTAGTTGCATGAAAGCATTGATGCATGCATTAAATTAAGTGATTGAAATTGTGAGCATAATGACAAAAGAACCAGGAATGATAGCTTTTTATGGATGGTTCTGAGAAATATAGGGCTAGTTTTGTCCAGAAAGAAAAGTGTTAACTTTGGAGGTAGGGGAAGAGAAGAATTTGGTTCAAGATTCAACTCATCATCCTGGTAATCAGTTTTCATGTGTATACACTAATGCCAGAAGCATCAAAAATAAAGGTGAAGAGTTCTTAGCAAGGGTAGATGTGAAACCCAAAATTATAGGTATTATTGATGCTGCTCTCATTGGAATTGTCCATGATATTATTTTCAGCATGAACCACAAGGAGAAAACAATAAGTAAAAATTGTTTACTCATTCTAGATGTCCTAGCAAGTTTGGAGATGCCTTTTTACCAATCTTTTCCTAGAGAAGACATAATGAATGGTTTCTAGAATAAGACATAATAAGAATAAGAAAAAGACATAATAGATGGTACTATCCACTTTTTCACATGTTGTCTAGATAACATGTTCTTCCACATTCTATGAATAGAAAGGTGGCCTAGCAATGGGAGGGAAACTTTGATTTCTCCACACTTTAGATATATAGAATCCTTTCAAAGATAGCCATTGAAAAATACCATATATCAAAATATGGCTAAAGTATGTTGATATTTTTATTGTCTAGCCAGGTTCCAAAGAAATACTATAGTTTTATAAACTTCCTGAATAACTTGAGGAAATAAATAACCTTGATGTTAATAAGGCGATAGGATTTGATGACATATCACTACTCATCTTAAGGGAATGTTCCAGGGAACTGGCAGTAGTATCATTCCTGTTTAATAAAAGTTTTGCAACAGCACAGGCTCCAAGGGAGTGGAAAGAGGGTAAAATTGTACCACTGCATAAAGGCAGTGGTAAAGCTGTAGCTTCAAATTATAGACTGGTGTGTGTATCTGAAGTTGTGGTAAAGGTCCTGGAGAGAATTGGTGAGAAGTAGGATACAGAAATGGGTTTATAACAGCAGTATCCTCTGTGGTTATCAGCATGGGTTTGTTAAGAGGAGATCATGTTTCTCTAACTTACTTATGTACTATAACAAGGGAGATGCATATACAGTGTGTACTTGAATTTTGCAAAGGCTTTTGATAGACTGCACATGACAAGCTCTTAAATAAATTAAAACAGATGGAATTGGATAACAGACTTCTGTGTTGGATCAGTGACTGACTGTCGGATAGGTATCAGAAAGTTGTATATAGGGGTGCAGTAAACTCGAAAGAGAAAGGTCACCAGTGGTGTGCTGCAGGAGTCAGTTTTAGGACCATTGTTGTTCAATTTGTATGTTAATGATATTGGGTTGGGTTTAACTAGTGATATCCGGCTGTTTGCGGATGATGCAAAACTGGGGAGGGCAATGCACAGTCAGGCTGATGTTGATACTTTACAAGAGGACTTGAATAAATTACATGAATGGACAGGTAAGTGGAACTGTCAGTTCAATGTTGCCAAGCAAAGTTTTGAGATTTGGTAAGCAACAATGGGATGCCAAGTATACACTTGGTGGGGAAACTTTAACAGAAGTAGAGGAGATGAGAGATCTAGGTGTAATGATGGACAAGGACCTGAAATTCAGGGGCCACATTGCACAAGTTGTGAAGACATCACATGGGATAATTGCAATGATGTGGAGAACCCTGATATGCAGAAATAGAGAGGTTATGATTGATTCCATTGTATAAGGCCTTGATCAGGCCTCATATGGATTATTGTGCACAGATTTGGTCGCCGGGTTTTCATGGTGATGAGGATATGTTGGAAAGGGTACAGAGAAGATTCACAAAGTTAGTCAGTGGTCTTTGGAATGTGGAGTATGAGGACAGATTGAGGGAATGTAAGTTGCAGAGCCTCGTGAATAGGAAGAAGAGGGGGGGGGGGTATGATGAGACATATAAACTGGTCAGGGGTTGTTATTAGGTAGACATGGAAGAGATTTTTCATAGAATTGGAGAGAGAAGTGAAACAAGAGGCCATTGCTGGAAACTGTATAAGGAGGGTGTGAGCAAAGGAGTGAGAAGCAGGTTCTTTGCATGGAGGGTGGTTGGTGAGTGGAATGTGTTGCCTGAGTGTGTTGTGGATGTGGACACATTGAATCAGTTTAAGATGCGGTTGGATGAGCATTGTATGCAATAGTGAGTACCTCCCACGATGAGTCTCTGATTCCATGGAGGTCGGGTGTTGATGATAATAATAATAAAGTTTTTTAGATTAATTTTTTATATATATATATATATATAGTGAAACCTGTGGGGTATCCATAACCTAGAATAACACATATGCCACAGTAAATAACTTTTTTATTATGCAAATATTTCATCTTATGTATCATAAGACATCATGAGTACAATTATCAAACAACAATAGGATTTGCATGCAAAAAACAGTCAAATTAAAATGCTTTATTCTTGATCAAGTACCATAGAGAATAGGAAACTTGTTTAAAAAAAAAAAAAATTCATTTTTCTCCTTATAGTTCATACCCGAAATAATACCAGAGAAAAATGGTTGCTCAAGCATGGCTGATGAACAGCTAGAGTAATATATGGTGATCATTCTAGCAGAATGGAAGTAAATGCAGTGATGTTTGGGTCGTTGATATGTGGGATGATTTGAAAGGGAGTATCTAGTATTAAACAAAACTAAATCATACCGCAAAGTTTAAGAAGATTGACACTTTTTTGTAAACGATAATGGGTGCCATCAAGCATGGCTGATGAACAGCTAGAGTAATATATGTGATCATTCTAGCAGAATGGAAGTAAATGTAGTGATGTTTGGGTCGTTGATATGTGGGATGATTTGAAAGGGAATATCTAGTATTAAACAAAACTAAATTATGCCGCAAAGTTTAAGAAGATTGACACTTTTTTGTAAACAATAATGGGTGCCACGTAATATTGCAGAGCTTAAGGTTAATCATTTTGGAATGGAAAGATTATAATCTGTGTATTACACTGATTGGATGCATTGACAAAAAATTAATGAGACTAGAAGAGATCTGAGATATAATAGCATACAAAGAGGTGAAGTTTAGTTGCAGAAGTGAGCAAAACTGTACAAAAGATCACTTGGTTATAGAATAGTACACTGACAAGTAGAGATATGGAAGTAATTTCCTTATTTTAAGCTTTTGATGCAGCCATGCTCAAACCACTTTCCTGAGGTTTATTATTATTATTACGTGATGCCTCCAAGGAGTCCAAAGACTCATCAAGGAAGAGCACCTACTCTACAACTCTCTGTCTCCACCACTTAATCCATCAACTACAATGAACTGCTACTATCGTTGTCATCCACACCAATGTCATCTACTGCCCACCACTAGTATTTTTTGTCTGTAAATTGCATAAGTTCTCAAGACCAATTTGTCTGTATTTGAGATGGAAAACCTAAGTTTCTGGGATAAAAAAAAATCCTGCTACCTCCATATGAAATCGGCTAACTCGTCTTCAATTGAAAAAAAACATATAAAGATTTCTCTCGTCATGACAGTAATTGAACTTAGGCATTTACCAACCAAAGGTTGCAGTTATTTATTGTACTTGATTTTTTAGGAACAAGGAATGGTAGTGTGCATTTAGAAGTAAGTAACCAAATGGTTTAGGCCTAGAATGTTTGCTGTGAGAAAGGATTATAGATTTATTGATTAAGGGACATTTAAATTACTAAAGCAGTTTTATAATAAGCAGAAGATTTTTTTTTGTGTGTGTGTGTAAATGGCAGGAGGCATCTGAGGGAGTGGACAAGGGATTATAAGTGGAAATTAAGTAAAAGAGGTCAGAAAGGGTGTGATGATTAGACATTTTTTCACTTCACTTCTCTCTCTCTCTCTTCCCCTCTCTGTTGCACACACATTTTATAGCTGTTTCTATGCAATAACATTTTATTTTTCCAATGGATGAATTCTGTAGCTAGTTTAAACCATGCAGTATATACAACATGGAACTGAGATATATAAATATTATATATATATATATATAAAAATTGTTTGTATCAGTTTATTAAACAACTTCATCTGTTTAATTGTGAATGTGTCATCAAATAGTTGTCTCATACAGTGACTCCTAGGACTCCATGGCAGTTTTGTTTATTTATTTATCTATCTATAACACAATAGTGCTGTGTGTGATCAGTTACTTAGAAATAATAATGAAGACCCCAGCTTATCCTAGCGGATGATGTTATTAAACTTTAAATGTGTGACTTTAACTTATTATTCTTAAAATATAAAACACTGAAGTTATTTTCTTAATGATTACAATAATAAGTAATTATTTAATATCTCCTTGTATCATTTAATGTTCTTATACAAAGAGTGATGAATATAAATAATAACTGATGCAAATTGTACATGACAAGAAATTATATTCATTTAATCCTTTACCCAAGTGTGACTGAACAAAAATTTGCATGTGACCATGATTAGTCTTCTTACATATGCACATATATACGTGTGTGTCTGTGCATATATATTGTATATGTGTGTGTGTATATATATACACACACACACACACACACACACATACATACATACACTATCTACCAATAATTGTCCAGACACCCCTGTTATTTGTAATTATGGAACATTCCAGGTTTGTTAATAACATAAAAACCTGGTGTATACCAATAGTAGGAAGCAGTATTTCATTGTAGCAGTTGAATACACGTGGAATGGCGACACAACATCAATTCAGTGACTTCGAGATAGGTGTCATCGTGGGCTGTCACATTGGTGGCATGTCCATACAAGACATTGCCACTGAACTGGAGCATCCAAAATCAATGGTTGGTGATGTGTTCAACAAATGTAGATATGCTCTGGCATCACTAGTGCAGGAAAACACCCAGGGTAGCCACCGAAAATCACTGACAGGGACAGGAGGGTGTTAAAACCGGTGGCACAAAAATTGACTACAATCGACACAGACACATGATGAGTTCCAGAGTGCCAGTAACACCGGTGAGCACTAATACTGTTAGAAAAGAACTCCATTTGCTGTGTTTCCATAAAAGAGCAGCGGCACACAAGCCGAACATCACAACAATGAACAAGGCGACTCATGTGGTCTAGTGCAAAGAGCATGTGAACTGGACAATTGACCAGTAGAAAATGGTGCTCTGAAGCAATGAATCAAGGTTCACCTGTTTCCAGTCTGATGGGAGGATGTGGAGGCAGTCTGGTGAAAGCTTATTACCACAGTGTATTGTCCCCCAGAATGAAGTTTGGTGGAGGTAATGGTGTGAGGTGCATTCAGCTGGTTTGGAGTGGGACCACTGGCGATACGGCAGCTCAGTACCTTGATATTCTGGATAATCAATTGCTGCCTACATTGTGGAGTTATTTTATGGAATGGACCAGTGTTACTATCAAGACAACAATGCCCCATGTCACAAAACTGCAGCTGTTATGGAATGGTATGGAATTAACAGATCGGTGTCATATGACTGCTGGCCTGTGCAGAGTCCTGACCTCAACTCCATCAAATACCTGTGGGATGAATTGGAGCAACGATTGAGGTCCTGAGCAGCACATATTCAATCTGTCATCGAGCTCAGTGCTGCTTTGATGCAGGAATGGAGACGATTCCACCTGATGTGTGCTGCACATTGGTGGAAAGCTTCCCTCAAAGAATGCAGGAGGTGATCAAAGCCAAAGTGTCCGGACAAATATTGGTAGATAGTGTATGTATAGATATAACCACTAGGCTGCTTGAATACTGACGTAATCTCTTTCATCGATTACCTCAATATCCGATAATATCCGATGCACAGTTCTTTCTGACATGTATATTGCTATGCATTATGGGAAAGGTCACTACCAGACCACTTTCAAGCCCTTACTGATGTCGGATCAGTGGGAGCTAATCTATGGAGATACAGAGAGCTATATCAACAGAAATCATATTTCCCCTGTACAAGCAGGAAAATGGTGTGTCACCAGAATTAAAATATTCTGATTGCGAGATAGCTGTGACGTGTTTTTTTTTCACTTGATCAGATTTGTAAATTGTTCATGACAAGAAATTATATTTTTGTTTTAATTCTTTACCCAAGCGTATAAAAACAAATATGTGCATGCAAAGTATCTTCATGACCAGGCAACTTGTATATAGAGACCGTTGACTTTACATGAAATTGCCTCAGTAATCTCGGAAATGAGTAATTTTCAGTTTGTGGATGCCAGTAATGTGTTGGAGGATGGGGAGAAGGTTAAAGACATATATATGGATTTAGCCTTGGACAGTTTAGTAGACTGAGATGGTTTGTCCATGATTGAAATTGAAGGCAGAATGTATGGAGAGAGAAATAGAACTGCTGAGAAAGGAGATGGAAGGAATGGACTGAGTTGAGGAGGGTATGAAAATCTTGGGAGGATAGAAAGATTGGCTAATGTGAGAGAGGAACAAGAATAAGTGTAAAAGAATGGCATCAGAGAGCAAAGAAGAGAGAGAGAGAGAGAGAGAGGCAAGAGAATAGGAGAGACAGAGATTAAGAACCATAAGAGTCAGGGATGCCAGTGAGAGAAGGATGAATGAATCTATTTCAAGTATAATGTATGAAGATTTGATGACTTGGGGTTTGCAGAGTAGAGTGCCATAGGAGTGCTTGCCTGGTGGAATAATAGAGTGTGGCAATGGCAGTGAAGAAGAGTGAAAATGTGGAGGAGAGGATAGTAATGGTTGGGACAAATGATCTGAGGGTAGCATGAATCGTAGTATGAGATTTGAGGTTGATGTTAGAGATATTGCAACAGAAATGTGTCTGAGAAAAGATACTGAAGATGTTGTCCCTATATGAATAATGAAGACTGGAGGAGAAGAGCATTTGATGACAAATGAAATAATAGCAAGAATGTGCAGGAAAAGAAGTCTGGAATATGTGGATGCGTAAAGTACATTTGAGGATAGAATAGAGCTGTATGCAAAAGATGAATTGCATTTGAATGTAGAAGGATGTAGACATTTGGAGAGACTGTTGCTTTCTGGGCAAGTGAGTGTGTTGAGACAGAAAAATTGGATTGGACAGGTGAAATGTTTCAGAGATGGCCTCATGCAGAAATAGTGGCTTTAGAAATGACGGGAGTGGTATACTATATTACAGATCCAGGTGGAGTATGAAGGAAGTAATAATGGCAATAAGAATACAGCAGTACACTATTTTTTTCTGTATACAAAGGATCATTAGGAATAAAGGAAATGAGTTTATAGCATTAATTGACTCAATCTCTACAAAAGTTGTTGGTATCAGTAAAACTTGGTTAACTGAGGAGGATGTTCTAACAGGGATAGAAATCAAAGTGTATAGCATGATAGGGAAGGTAAATGTGGTGGTAGAGTGTTACTCATGATAAGAGACGAATTGTGCACTCTCAGGGTGGTGAATCTCAAAGCATTTCCGCTAACTTTGAGAGTATATGAGATAGATATTTATAAGACTGAATATTAAGTTGGATGTTGCTGCAGACCAGGGAACATAGATGGTGATGAGCAGAAAATGTTTAGGGGAAATTAGTCTATCAGATGCAAAGCAAGTGATCATTTGGTGGACCTCAAATGTAGTGTTATAAACCAGGCAGCATGCATAAGAGAACTGAATTTTTGGATTTCTTGTGGGACAACTGCCTTAGGCAGCATGTAGTGGAGGGAACACGAGGATCGAGAGTTTTGGATTTGGTCATAGCATCAGAGGATCTGATTGTGACTGAGATGACATGCTTGCTCCTGATTGTGAGAGTGACCATGAGGATGAATAGGCATGGGGAGGTACCAAAACAGAAAGAATTTATGCAGAATAAGGAAGGTGATTGTCATAGACTTAGAACCTGGCTTGCAGCAGTAAGTACAGTGGATGAAAAAATTTTAGGGAAGAGAGGTTATTGGTACATGAGAGATACTTAAGAAAAAATGTTGACAGCAATGATAGATTATATACCCTTGAGTGAAGAAAATAAAGCAATTTGCAGTCAAATGGGTGACAAAAGGAATAAATCCTTTTGTCACCCATTTGACATAATCATACCTTCCATAATCATAGAGATTATGTAAGGCATATAAAGAGGGAGAGGTGGAGAACAATTGCATGAAGAATATAAGGCTCAGGCTAGGAAAATTACTAGTATTGTAAGGAGAGAAAAAATAGAATATTAGAGGAAACTGGCACTGCAATCCAAAGAGAATCCCAAGGAGTTTTTTTGCTATGTGGCAAGTAGGAGGGAAAATGATATTGGACAGCTTACATCATTACATTGAGATGGGAATTGGATGACCAAAGCAGATGACATAGTTGAGCTATTTAATGATTGCTTTATTAAATCACTCTTAATAAAGTGATTAATAAATATTCCATCCCAATACTGCAGGCTTTATTCCTAGAAGGATAATGACTGGTGAAGTGTTAGAAGTGAATGAAGATGTGTTCTGAATACTGAGTATACTAAATGTCAATAAGGCAGGGATATCAGATGGAATGTGCTTTAAGGGAATATGTTATGGAACTGACTCTGCCATGAACTTCACTGTTTAATGAAAAATTTGCAATAGGGCAGATTCCTGGAGAGTGGAAGGGGGGGGGGGGGTACCATTGCATAAGGGTGGTGTTAGAATGGAAGTATCAAACTATATACCTGTTTGTATTTCTTCTGTAGTTAAGATTGGGGATAAATTGATAAGGACTTCTTGTATACAGACTTGGTTAGATGAGGGTAATATTATTTATGTAGGCCAGCATGGATTTGTTAAAAGGCACTCTTGTTTTAGTAATCTGGTTACTTTTTACAATCGCGTAACAACAGCAGTGGATGAGGGTAAGGCATAGACTGTTAATTTTTTGAATTTTCAAAGTCATTTGACAGGGTGCCACATGACAAGTTGATTTTTAAGTTGCATCATATGAGCTTAGATATCAGTTTAGTGAATTGGATCGGTGATGGTCTCTCTGAGAGATATCAGAGTTGTACAAGGGTGGTCTGAAAAGTTCTCGGGCTCGACCATAGATGGCAACACTATCAGCAAGATTTTTTTTTCTAAGTTGGTACACTTGTCATAAGCATCCATGTGAAACTGCAAGTCATTCTATCAAGTAGTTTGTTTAGTACAGCTGTCTGAAGCAAAAGTGTTGTCTGTATCCCTTGAAATGGATAAAATTTAGTATTGTGTAGTTATAAAATTCTTTGTAAAAGAAAGTTTAATGCCAAAAGAAATTATTCAAAGTTTGTAAAAGTTTATGGGCACTCTTCTCCTTCATTTTCAACAATTAAGAAATGGGCTGCCAAGTTTAAACATGGCGTACCAACCTTGAAGATGATCCACGTGAAGGACACCCAAAAAGTGTAACAACACCAGAAATCATTGATCAAGTGCACGATATGGTATTGAATGACCAGTGAGTCAAAGTGCAAGAAATTACTGAGACTATAGGCATTTCAAAAGAATGTTAGGATATATTTTGCACGAAAAATTGCAAATTAAAAAGCTTTGCGCAAGATAGGCTTGATGGATTTTGATCTGCTCACAGCAGATCAAAAACATGAAAATCTCTGAACAGTGCTTGGAGCATTTTAACAAGAATAAAACTAATTTTGTGCATCGATTTATTACTATGGATGAGACTTGGATTCACCATTACACACCAGAATCCAAACAGTGGACAGAAAACGGTTGTTCAGCACCAAAGAAGACAAAGTCAGTTCCATCAGCAAGAAAGGTTATGCCATCGGTGTTTTGTGATGCTGAAGGCATTTTGTTTATTAATTATCTTGAAAAGGGTAAAACAACCGGGAAATATTATTCCAATCTTTTAACCAAACTAGACGAAAAAATTCATGAGAAAATACCCGGTTTGCAGAAGAAAAAAATCATCTTTGGTGTTAAAGATACCAAGCTATTTTAACTGGTTTTACTCCATTTCCCAAGTAAGCAAACAGACAAACAAGTCAAGTTTGCTCCTGCAAGTCTAACTGACCCCGCACGTAGTGCAAGACCAAGGCAACTCATGGTAAAAGTAGAATAAGCTCTGATCACCAATCTTAATATTTAATGCAAAGCACAGCTCCTGGAGGAGATGTATGATGCTTTGTATTAAAGGCAAGGGGCCACTACCCAGACTAGTTTCGACCTTTATTGATGTCTCAACAGTGGGAGCCAGGCTAGAAAATACCAAGATTTTAGTAATACAGAGCTTATAAGTATTTTACCAGAACAAGTTACCATAAGGTGTTTTAACCTTATTAAGTAAAAATCTCAGGAGGAGATCTAAATGTAGAAAGTATTTTCCCTTGGGTATAATAAATGTTAAAGATACCAAGCTATTTTAAACCTGGTTTTACTCCATTTCCCAAGTAAGCAAACAGACAAACAAGTCAAGTTTGTGCCTGCAAGTCTAACTGAACCTGCACGTAGTGCAAGACCAAGGCAACTCATGGTAAAAGTAGAATAAGCTCTGATCACTAATCTTAATATTTACCCTTAATGCAAAGCACATCACCTGGAGGAGATGTATGATGCTTTGTATTAAAGGGGCCACTACCCAGACCGGTTTCGACCTTTATTGAGGTCTCATTAGCCCCCCTTGCCTTTAACTTTCAATCATCTTTGGTGTTTTGGCAATGGGAAAGTTAGGCACTGTCTTCACTATGAATTGTTGGAACATCCACCCTATTCTCCAGATTTGGCTCCCTCTGACTTCTATCTTTTCCCAAAACTAAAACTCTTCCTTGTTGGTCAGCGTTTTTTTTTTTTTTTCGAATCAAGAGGTGATTGCTGCTGTAGAGGGGTATTTTGCAGATCTTACTTAGAACCACAGGGACTGGATAATGCTGTTGGAGCATTGCTGGAATAAATGTATTAGTCTTAAGGGAGATTATGTTGAAAAATAAAAATAATTTTGAAATTATAAATTCGTTTTTTCATTGTTAGGCTGAGAACTTTTCAGACCTCCCTCGTATATGGGGAAGCAATATCAGGAGTAGGAAGGTTGCAAGTGGGATCTCACAGAGAGTTTGGTCCTGGGACCATTATTGTTCAGTCTTTATGTGAGTGATATTGTCACAAACCTACAGGGAGATAGATGTTCATTTGTTTGCAGATAATGCAAAGCTTGAGAGAGTTAGTTATAGTGCTGATGTTTTGGTTCTTCAAGAGGATTTAAATAAGCTGGAAAGGTTGGCAAATAAATGGGGATGTCAGTTTAATGCATCTAAGGTGTTAAAATTTGGGATCCACAGATGGGATGCTTCATACTCACTCGATGGAGTTATACTGGAAGAAGTGAAGGAAGCAATGGATCTTGGGGTGATTGTGGATAGTGATTTGAAGTTCCAATGACATATTGCAAAATTTGTGAAGTCACCTCAGAGAATTCCAGCAATGTTGAGGAAAACATTGACCACAAGAAATTAAAGTGTATTGGTCCCGTTGTATGAGGATTTGATCAGACCACATCTGGATTTCTGTATCAAATATGGTCACCAGGATTTGAAGGTGATAAAGGTAACCTTGGAGAGGATGCAGAGACAGATAACAGAAATGATATCAGAACTGTACAATGCTGATTATGAGAATAGACTGAGTGCATGCAGAAGACTGCAGAGTTTGGTGGATAGATAGCACTGGGTGGATATGATCAGGACATTTAAGCTGCTGAAGAATTCTATTTAAATAATAGAATTATTATTTTCTATTCGTTATCATATTTAGATTTTTCATATGGTAGAACAAGGGGAAAGGCCATCCCTGGAAGTTACTAAAGGAAGAAGTGAGTAAGAAGTAAGTATTTTGCATGGAGCATCGTAGGAGCATGGAATGCATTGCTTGAGAGCGTTGTGAACATGTAGACTGTGGATTAGTTTAAGGAGTAGTATAATAGACTTTGTGTCTACTATCATTTATCACCCATTGAGTCTTGTTTTTCCATGGATGTCAGGAAAATAATAATAATAATCTCATAATTCACAGCACCACTTTCAGGTGTGTTTATTGCTATTTTAAAATTTACTCTATTGTGACATCTTGCTGGGTTTTTTTTTTTTCCTATCATTCTTTGCATGTTGAAACCATTTGTGTACTCATTAAATTTTACTGCGTATTGCTTTCATAGTATACAGATAGAGCAACATCTGCTCTATCTGTATACTTGAACCTAGGTGCTTCAGATGGAAGCACCTAGGTTCAAATCCCATTACAGGTGGTAGGAATATTTATAAAGTCTTTTAAACTGAATGGCAATTAACCATTCTCATAAAGAGGTAACAAGATTTTCTTTCCAGAAATTCAGATTTTGACACCTACAGTCCACATAGACAGCTAGAGAACATGCACAATATATACAGTTGGCATACCTAATACACGTGGTCTTGGAAGTTCTGCTTAATTAAAAGAATTATAAAAAATTAAATTAAAAGAATGTCATTATTGAAACAGAAGTTCTGCTTAATGAACCACAACATTTTTCATAGGGTCATTTATAGCATGTACACAAAAATTTAAAAAAAAAAACATATTTGTACTTCCTTGAAAATATTTCTGTATACATTTTATTGAATTCTTTAGAAAAAGAAAAGCTTATGCAAACAGTTATTAAGAACTTTTCATTATACTTTTGCAGCCTTCTGCAAAAGTATAATGAAAAGTGATTTCATTTGGAATAAAAATAAGTATGAACTTATCCCAGTTTCAAAAAAAAAAAAAATATGATAAAGGAGCTAAAAAGAAAATTTATATTATAAATTGTAAATCTTACATACTGTCAAATGATTGGACTTGTCCCATGAAATTGAGGCAAAATTTATAGAATTGCTTTTATTGTATTATATTATTCTTAATATGATCTGGAAGGGCTATTTATTCGAAAAATTAACATTCATCTTAAGAACATAGTTCCCCACATCCTTTTCTCAACTTCCAGAGACTGTTCTCTCTTTGCAAAAAAAAAAAAAAAAGTTCCATGTATTGAAAAATTAAAAGTCTGTTGTGAAAAATGAAAATATGTACAGTATGTATTTTTATATATATTTCCTTATATGTGTGTTTTTTGGGCCTAAAAAAAAGTTCATGTTATGAGTATTATTTGGTTTCTTTCCAATATATTTATTTATTTTAGAAGAGTACTACTTTCTCCAAACCTTAAAATAATCATATCATACAAAAATTAATTAATATTCGTTTAAAAAGATTTCTTAAGAGATACACTTTGTCTCTCTCACCCATAAATTTAAGTTTGATTTCATAAATATATATATATATATATACACATACAGGGTGTCCCATAATTCTTGGTGCAGTTTTAAACTTCAATAGGTCCAACATTATGAAAGTTACTGATTTATAGTATATAATAGCTTAAAGAGTATGTAATTGAGTTTTATCTACAATGATTTGTTTTTTATTAGTGCAATCAATGCAGTGACTGCATTGATTGCGTTTGCAATTTTAGTCTTAAGGTCATGGAGAGAAGCAGGTTTTGAACATACATGACTGTTTTGATGTGACCCCATAAGAAAAAATCTGACAGAGTCAGGTCAGGTGACCGAGGCGGCCATGCAAGAGCACCTCCTCTACCAATTCACCTGTCTGCGCAAGTGTCATCCAGAAACGTTCGTACCTGTGTCGCATAATGACAGGGTGCCCCATCCTGTTGGAAAATGGTTTTATTCATAAGATTTAATCTCTTTAATTTGTGAATAAAAAAAATTCTGAAGCATTGCTAAATAAGATTCACCCCTGACAGTGGACTTATCAAAAAAGAATGGCTCTATAATGCACCATGCATTAACTTTTGGTCAGTCTCCTTTAGGTTGCCACATTTCCTGAGGCTTCTCTGTACCTCAAATGCGGCAATTGTGATGGTTAACTTTCCCACTTATGTTGAATGTTGTTTCATATGAAAAAGCCAACATGTCAATAATATCTATGTCATTTTCCATTTTTGTCTTCATCAGTTGACAGAAATCCAACTTGGCATGATAATCCTCTTCTTGTAGCATTTGAACAGTTGTAATTTTTTAAGCATGTTTATGGAGTTGTCTGGTTAGAATTCTGTGCACTGTGGTTTTTGGTACATTTAACTCAGTAGCAGCATGTCCCACTGATTTCTTGAGCCTCTTATCAAATGTCCTTTTGATTTTGACCACATTCACTTCCCTTGATGAACACCTTCCTGATCTAGGTTTGTCATGAATTGATCCAGTCACTTTGAATTTTTTTCATCAATTAATTAAATTTCTCTGGGGAGCCTCTTTGTTATAATGGGTAGAGAATTTTCTTTCTACTTTATGCTTTTTGCTTTATGGACTTGATTTCAGCAAGCCACAGGATGCAATTGACTTTTTTTTCTTCAACATTTGCCATCTTCAGTCACACCAGTCTAAAAAAAAATAAGAAAAATGTAATGAAATAATGATATTCATGCATCAAAAATTCTAATAGTTATACTTTCAAATGATATTTATTGCAACTCTGTAACTGATACTTTTGAAGCAGTTAAAGATCAAAACTGCACTAAGAATTATGGAACACCCTGTATATATATATATATTATCATGGGCGAATATTCCGAGTGTGCTAGATGCAGTGCACACCCACAGAATAACAATATCACTGATATTATATATTTTTGCATTTATTCCTGTTAAAGACTCCCCTAATTGTTTCCTGACTATGCGTGATTCCAAAAATTAAACACAATATACTAATGCTTCATGAAGAGGATACTTTTCAACGTGTAAACATTACATCACATTCGTGTTAATATCTTGCATGTGGTTGCAAATACGGACACCTTTGAGCACGTTGAACAGACATACAGCTGGGGCAGCCGGTCAAATTCTTAGCGTTCCAGTGGTTTTTAAACCACCAGAAGGTGAGGCAGGGTGTGCGCTGAGACAATAGCACCCAGAAATTAGTGGCTCTGATTATTGTGTCAACCATTCCAACTGAACATTGTCATGAGTTGCTGTTTCTGTTTTCTGAGTTTCATCTGTTTTGCATGTGTGAAGTTCAACCTGACTTGTTTAGGACACCACTATAGGCAAATTTTTAATGTATAATTTTATATAAATAATTTATTTATAACTTTTTTGCCCATATTTACAATGGGAAGCAGTGTTGATGATCTATTGAATATCCTGTTTTCTCCCAGAGCTTTTGCAATTTCTTTGGTTCAATCCAGGGAAATAATAATTTCCTGAGCAATTACTTTTCCTGATTTTTGTGTGTATTATATGGCCGTATTTAAAAATCATATCAAAATTCAAATTATCCGTGTCTCACTTTAGCATTTTACAGTGATAAGCTAATCTCACCACGAAGTGTAAACCCTTTGTGCTTCCCACATGAAGCATAGCTCACTTGACCTTTAAGCTATTCATATTTAAAATTATATTAATTGATAAATTCAAGTATTCAAAGTTATCCTATAATTAATTGCACTGGAACATTAAGATGAGTGCTGATGGTCTATGCACTCTTCAAACTTTCATATGCCGATAAAAATGCAATCGTAAGGTCAAATTGATGTGAAGTTTGTAGCGTGTTTTTACATTAGCCTCACAACAGCATACTCAACTGAAATGGGCATGCGATGCCACTGATATATATATACAATTTTCAAACAACAGAACAAGAAAACAAATTTCTTTGCCAATCCTTTTAGAAATTAAAAAATTTGGCTTTCCACTATATTTCAGTGCCATCAATTCCAAAATGAGAATCATCTTGCTGTGGTTCAAAATCAGCATTGTTCTCAAATAATTCTCTTGCTTAACTGAAAGGGAAAAATATCCTGGTCCTATCTCAGTAGACTTCCATGTAAATATCTTATCAAAAAAATTTACCCTGCTTCAGAAAATTATTCATGAGGCGAAAGCACTTAGAATAAACTCTGTTGGCTTTGGCAGTTTTTAAATGATCCTTTCATACTAATGAAATTAGTTCCTTTGTTTGTCTAAATATAGTTTCCTTATTTTCATTATCAGAAGAAAACAACTTTCCATCTTGTAGCAAATAAAATGTTCTGACTTCAGTTTCATGTATTGCAGGGTGAAGGAAACAAACAGTAGACCAAAGCTACTATATGATTTACTCTTTCCAAACTGTGCTACTGTTCATCGTTAACAATATTAGAGGCTTTTTTCTAGATTTTTATGGTCTTCACCATTTCAAAGAAAAACACTTTCAGATAAATCTATAGGTCTCTAATTCCATTCTTTTAACTTTGTACTCTCTCTCTCCTCTCTAAAGGAAAGCATATCCTCATTGAAATCTCCACAACAACAAAACCAATTTTACTTGAAACAGCTGGTGTTACTAATTGTGCTACTTCTTCAATGTCTCTGCATGAGTGCAGTCACTGCTGGTTAAACTCATTTATTACTGTAAAGAGAGTGTGGAGAAAGAAATTAATGCATTTATTTATATCATTCTTTCCAATTTTTTAATGAGATTGCTCCATACATACAGCACCTAAATTTATTAAAGCATAAAAATGCAGTGTATCTGAATGAGTGTATCAGTCTCTCCATATTATCCTATAAAATATCTTAACTGTGTTTTGCCTCTGGAATGTTTCACTTTTTTTTTTCTGCCAGTTTTATTGTATCCTTGATTCCCTTAATTTGTCTTCAGTTTTCCATAATTGTTCACTTCTCTCCTCTCCAACCCCCCTATCCAAACAGACCACCAACTCATTGCATAACATTCTAAATGAAGAGGTCATATGAAAGCCTTATAAAGAAGGACCATTCACTTTTTACCTGTACTCATTAATACTTTCTAAATATCTCACTGATCCTTTGCATTGTTTTTACGAATTTTAGAGTTTGTGCCTGAATTCTCACTTGGTTTTTATCATACCTATATCCAATACTTCTCACTTTCTTGTAGTGAAGACTCAGTAGTAAATTATTCATTATTTTAATGAGCTTTAATGTTAAATAACTATTTAGCATTAAAATGCAATTAAATAAAAAATAATTAAACGCAATTAAATAAAAAATTATTTCAATGAAGCCCGCGAGCCACTAAGCTATACTGTGGTATTTAGAGTAGTAAGATGCTTTCCAGATTCACAAGGAACGCGGCACATTTGATACTTTATATAAAATCCTATATATAAATTTAGAGTTTTATTCTCCTTGTACCAATGTAATACTTCTGCAATTCAGAGCTAATTTAAGATTTTGGTACACAGAGGCACTAATTTTTGGTGTGCTTTCTTATTTAGAGGTACAATAATGTCATTATATCCATTTTTCCCTAACATGTTAGAATAAATTGCATATTAGCCAAAAAACTTGAGTTTTCCTATAAAGTTGATTTTGCTCAGATAAGGTGGTTAATCTCTCCATAATATACCTTATCTGTCAGTTGTGTGTATTTTCAGATTGGTTTATTTCTTATCATTCTTCTCAGTTTTGCATCAGTGGCAAGTATTTGCCTCAGGACCACCTCCAATATCATTAATATACAAATCGAGTAGCAGTGGTCCAAGGACAGAATTGTTATCAATTATGAAAAATCTGAATTTTCAGGAAGAAAAATCTTGCCATTTCCATATGAGATTGACTGGCTATTATCATCTAGATTTAACCCCATCATCAACATTTTCCTGTCATTATAGTATTCAATCTTCAATCTATTCACAATGAATAACCTTGTACTTGCAACAAAACACTGAACTGACATTCATTATCATTTGTATCACCAATTCAAATCATCCTTCATGAATTCTGTATCACAAGCATTTCTTATCATTCTTCCCAGTTTTGCATCAGTAACAAGCATTTGACTCAAGATCTTTTTTATTATCATTAATATACAAATTAAGTAGCTGTGGTCCAAGGGCAGAATTTTTCTCACAACTGCTCACCTTTATTCTTTTAAACTCATCTTATCTATACATTAATTTTTGAATCTACCACTCTCCTATCCATGCCATAAACCTATTTTGCATTCCTGTTCATTTTGTTCATGATAACCTTCCATGGTATGCATCACATGTCTTTGCAAAGTCCAGTAGCATCATGTTATATGCATTTGCCTTATTCAGCTCTAACTAATTCTGGTATCACTTAAAGTGTAAACAGATTGCTTTAGCAAGACCATGCTAGTTACTGACCAGCCTATATAATACCTTAATCCCTACCCCTAGAAATACAATTTATAATTAACTGTAACTGTCCTAACATAGGCCTGTGTAGCCCTATAGGAGAGCATTTGCATCCATAGAACTAGGTCACCCAAAGAAAGCCTTTCTGAGTTTGAATCTAGTTGCTGACTAGAGGAACTTTTTTCTAATCCTTTCTTCAACCAGTTCCCAAGTTAGTTGATCTTGGGCATGGGGAAAGCAGGTTTTTCATCCCATAAACTCAAGAAAATCAACCATAGAACCCATTCTAGGGACTACGAGATGACAGCACTAGTCTGTCTCTCTTCACTGGATGCCATTTTAATTAGTGATAGTCTTGGGTACCATATCTCTGAATGGCTATTAGTGGAGATTGAACTTCTCCCTCAGCTGAATCTAGTTCTTTCACAGCATCCAAAACCCTGTTTTCACCTGGTATGCCATGTGTTTGTGTTCTTAATAAAAGAAATAATAATAATAATAAATAAAAAATAAACTCTCTGTTGGATTTTATTCCCCAAAGGGAGTAGGCAGATCTCTTTTATCTCTAAGTAACAATTGAAAATTGGTAGGTAGCTGGCATATGCCCTTAGTTGTCACTGATAGCTGAGGTTATAGCTATCGATTTTGAAGACTTCAAGGTGAGAGTATAGATAGCTGCCACCATTGAAATGGCAGCAGCTAAACTTTGTCTGGAAGTATGGGTTCTGTGGTCAGTTTATTTATTTATTTTTTAGTTGCAGGCTTAAAAATTCAAGTTTCTTGAGAGAAGCCTTATTGATTATGCCAAAGACCAACTAACTTATGAACAAGCTTAAAAAAAAAGACTTAGAAAACATTCCTCTAGAATCATATTTGTAACAATCTTTCATTTGGTAACTAGTATTTTGAAACCAGAAATGTTGCTGCAAAGCTAAACAGACACCAATAATTAGTATCAGTATTATTTCTAGCCTCCATGAAGTTATAGAGTTCATTGTGGGAAGCCAAACTCTTTAGGCTATCATCATAACATGACTTAAACACATATAAGGTTGGTGTGTTCCACTTATTCACTCCTTTCAATTGAAAAAATCTGCTTCTTACTTACATGATCCTTAACCTGGCATTAGTAAGGTGGGTTGTCACACGGATCCCAAAGATATAGAAAGAAATAACTATGACACCGCCACCTTACTAACGCTGAGTTAAATAGCTTCATTCTTCCAGAAATACTCTCTTATATCTCTGATAGCTTCTTCCCACTGACTTATGTGTCTCAGTTACATTACCTCCCTCTTTCTCCTATTTTCCAAGTTCTGCAGACCACATTCCTCATGCTCAACATTTTACAGTCCTGAAACAGTCTTTGTTTATCACATTGTACTTCTCCAGTGTTTCCTTAACACCCAGATATTCAAATTAACCAGATCTATGCAGTGAAATCCAAATGTATCTTACATGGAGCATCTATTATCTCCTTACCTCTACTTGTTGTGACCTTCACATTATGGCATCAATTTTTTTTCAGTGACCTTTATTCCAAAACCTATGGATGAACACTATTTCTGAATATTACAACCACAAATTCAGACAAATTAGCTTGTGACAATTTGTATAACTGACAATTTTAAGTAGAAAGCAGGTACACATTCAAATTTTCAAATCTCATGCAAACGGGGTAGCACTCAACAGGATAAAAGGCAGAAGACTGTGCTAAGTGAATTATGTTTGAAGGAACTCTTTTCATGAAGGAATAATTTGCAAATTCGGCAAATTTGGATGCCTTGTAATTTCTCAAAGACATCATCTGGATGATTTTGCATGGGGGGAAGAATTATTGGAAAGCTTGAAGAAGGCTGCCGAATTACAGATATTGCCAGAGAATCCTTTCCGTCATGCTTGCACAGTGATCACAATATATCATGAAAATTATGGAAACAACTACCATGTACTCTATCACATGTTAGAGTCAAACTTTAGTTTAATATAAACCAAAATAAACACTCAACAATTTGACCTTCACATTAAAGTCATCATCTAGAGCAGGGGTCTTCAGTGCATGGCCTGTGGAGCTCTTTGCCACCAGCAATTTTAAAAAAATAACTATTTAACATTAAAACGCAATTAAATAAAAAATAATTTCAATGAAGCCCGTGGGCCACTAAGCTATACTGCTATATTTAGAGTTGTAAGATGCTTTCCAGATTCACAAGGAACGCTGCACATTTGATATGTTATATAAAATCCTATAAAAATAAATATTAAATAGACATGCTTCTTCGGTCATCTACCAGTGCCAAGCAATACTTAAGTACTAGTACTAACGTCACAGGTAGATGGCTGAAGCAGTAGTTCATTCGAGTACGCTATCTAGTGCCTTCCAGATGTTCTCAATACCTCATTATTTTCATATAAATACAAGAAGAACTCATTCACAATCAGTCAGTCATGAACAGTGTGATATTCGTGTATAAGCGCATGCAGGTTCGTCGTGTCAGCCATAGCCTATTGTGGTTTTATATTTCCAGACTTTTTTCATTAGTGTGAGACATATTCAGTGGATAATGACCATTACATGGCCATTTTGGATGTTTTTTGGGTTCACCTTCCATCGCTATGGCGTCTATGAGTAAAAAGTGTAAATCGAGTGATTCTTGTCGGGTTTTTAATGAAAAGTGGACCAATTTGTACTTTTTTGTGCCAATCGACGATAAGCCAGTTTAATTTGTTGTGAGTCAGTGTCAAAAGAATACAATATAAAACAACGCTATGAGACAACGCATGCATCCAATTTCGATCAGCTTCAAGGGCAGCTTCGTGTGGACAAAGTGAACCGTCTCCAAATTGATTTAAAATGCCACCAGTGTACATTTAAAGGGAAGAGAGCAAAGCGTATGTCAAAGTAAGTTATGTAATAGCTGAAAAAATTGCTAAAAAATCAAAAGCCTTCTTGGACGGCGAGTTTGTGAAAGAGTGTCTCATCGCTGCTGGGGAAATTCTGTGCCCAAATGATATGGAAGTGTTTAAAGAACCGAGTTTGGGGTAACTATAGCATGACATGTCGAAGAACTTGCCAATGACATTGAAGGAACTTTAAAAAAATGGTTGTCCGAAATTACGTCATATTCACTTGCTTTAGATGAGAGCACAGATGTGAAGGATACAGCACAACTGGCTATCTTTGTCCGTGGCATTGATCAACAATTCACTGTGACAGAACTGCTAGCACTCGTACCTATGAAGGGAATGATGAAAGGCACTGATATTCTTGAAGCTGCCAAGAAAACGCTCCAGCGTTTCAACCTCAGCTTAACCAACCTCGAGGGTGTGGTAACTGATGATGCCCCTGCTATGGTGGGAAAGAACAAAGGGTTTGTTGAGCTGCCACAGAAAGAACCGGAACTAGAAGGAAAAGATTTTGTCCATTGCCACTGTTTAATCCACTATGAGAATTAGTGGGCAAAAACTATTGGATTTGAGAATGTCACGAAAGTTATTGTGACTGTCATCAACATTATTAGGGCAAGAAGATTGAATCATCGTCATTTCCAAGAGCGTGAAGCGGATCGATGTGATGTGGTTTATTATAGTGATGTGCATTGGTTGAACAGAGGGAAGGTTCTTAAAAGAGTCTTTGACTTAAGGAGCGAAATACAGCAGTTCATCAAACCAAGAGGAAGCTGATTGTGGAATTTAATGATCCGAAGTGAATGATAGACTTTGCCTTTGTGACCGACATCTCGTTGCATATGGATGACGTAAATACGCAGCTATAATCCAAAGATCAACTGGTCCACACTCTGTTTGATCACATCAAAGCTTTTGTGGCCAAGCTCATACTTTTGGAGGCACAACTCGCAAAAAAGACTTAACTCATTTTCAGCTTCTTGCTGAGTCCAACTGTCCGTCTCTTCATGAATATGCTTCAAAATTAGCCATGTTGTGAAGTGAGTTCGAAGAGAGATTTTAGTGATTTTCGTGACCAACAGTTTTCTTTAGATTTATTTTCAATGCCATTCAGTGGCAATGCTGCCAAAATGCCAGGCTCAGTACGAATGGAGCTGCTTGAACTCCAAAACAACTCTTCTTTGAGAGAAAAATTATTCAATGTGCCCTTGCTTACATTTTACAAAGACTACATTTCTGAGGATCCATTCCCTAATCTTGGCCAGCATGCTTTGAATATGTGTGCTTCGGAAGCACATACTTATGTGAGCAGTTCTTCTTCTCTAGAATGAAGCATGTGAAGTCCAAGACAAGAACTCAGATTATGGACCAACATCTCAAGAATACTCTGTGCATAGTGATGTCCAACACTAATGCCAACATCGACATGCTGGTCAAGGAAAAGCATTGCCAAGTTTCCCATTGACATTGTAAAAAATGAATGTTTTCTTCATTAAATTATCTTTTTTCAAGTATTGATTGTATTTATTTATCATGAACCCGACTCCTACCTGTGCTCTTAAAACTCAGTTTGTTTATTTTTATAGGATTTTATGTAAAGTATCAAATGCACAGCGTTCCTTGTGAATCTGGAAAGCATCTTACAATTCTGAATTCCGCAGTATAGCTTAGTGGCCCACAGGCTTCATTGAAATTTTTAATGTAGCCCCCACTGTCTGAAAGGTTGAAGACCCCTGATCTAGAGCATCGGTTTCCAACTGGTGGTACATGTACCCCTGAGGGTACGTTCTGGCCCATTCAGGGGTACACGAAAAATAATCAGTAATGGCGGAAATACTCATTTCCACTATTTTACATTAAGATAGGCACTGAACAAAAGTGTCAGTATTTTAAAACAAGGGATACAATTTATAGAAATGGGTTTAAAAGGGGTACACAAGTGGAAAAAGGTTGGAAACCACTGATCTAGGTATACACTTATATACAAAGAAACAAGTACTTTTCCGTGGAAGTACTTGTTCTTTACATCACACACAAACCTGGTATGAATGGAAATTTAAAGAAGCCTGTGAAATTTTGATTAACCACCCTAATCTTAACAATAATGGTAGTATAGAAATCCCAAGAATTTGGATGGCACACATCCAGCTCACTTAGTTGTCCACAAACCATGACTTTAGGACTCTAAGCAATTTGCAGCTTTTATTGGCCACTAACCATACTGGTTTGTTGTAATTTATATGTTTACTTATATGAGTAATTTGTGTGTGTGTGTGTGTTGCTCTCTAGCGTAATTTAATTTTGTAACCTAATAGATAATAATAATAACAGGATTCTAGCTTTGATGTAGTAAGGTTTTTTTTTTCACCAGAGGTTAGGCTAATAGTTTAACACGTTCGCTGCCAACTACAAGTATACTCATAGTTGGTATATGAGCCTCACAAGCCGACTACGAATATACTCGTATGTCGATTACCGTGCAGCTATGAGATGACTCGTACTGACCTTGAAGAAGTGAAAGTGCTTTGCCGTCCGGTAACAAACTATGCCCAAGGAGCATGGCAGCAAACGTATTATATTAAATGGTTGATCAGTAACTTTAGCATGCCATGTAGATTGTAGTGCAGCTTATTTCTTTGTATATATATGTGTATACTCCAGATGATGACCTTCTTGTGAAGCTCGAAACATCGAGTGTTTATTTTGGTTTATATTAAACTAAAGTTTTACTCTAACATGGTAGTTGTTTCCATAATTGTCATGATTATATTGCTAGAGAGTGTGGAATCTCACATAGTGTTGTATCCAGGCTCTGGGCAGAATTTCAAACTAATGGAATGTGTTCCAGACGTTTGCCTAAGAGGTTGCCCTTGCTCTACCACAGAGCATGGAGACAGATTTTTGGTTATAACCACAAAACATAATTGACGCACGATGGTAGGTCATCTTCCAATTCAGCTCCATCCAAGCACAAATACACAGAACTCTCAACAAACTGTAGCAAGACATCTGCAACCGGTAGGCCTAGACAGCTGAAGGCCTATAGTCTGCATCCCTTTATCTACAGCTCATTGTAGAGCATGATTTCAGTGGTGTTGTATCCATAAAATTTGGACACCAATGGGATATTGTACTCTTTACAGATGAGCATCATTTCTCCAATTATAGATGACACTGGATCTTTCATGAAAGTGGTACTGCTTACAATCTCTAGAATGTTCTTGAAATGGATAGATACAGCAGAGCTGAGGTCATGGTGTGGGGGAGTCATTATGCTTAAGGGGTGCACCAAGCTACAGGTGCTGGAAAAAGGGATTATGAATCATAAACGATTTTGCAACGAAGTTTTTCAACATCATGTTCGATTGTTCTGTGGTGGGTGCTGTAGGTGAAGAATTCATTTTTATTAATGACAGTGCCACACCACATCATACATGAGCAATGGAGATACTTCTGGAGGCCAAGGATATTATTTGTTGTTTATGTATCAGTATACCTGATGATGTAAGTCTTACGACTTGTGAAACTTGTCGGGTTTTAATTGCTTATTTTATATTAAACTTTTTATTTACATCATAATGTGGTCTCAATACAGTAAACTTCCCACAGAACTGCTGAAACACAGAAACTTGTGTTTTCACCGAGGATATTAATCGATCAAGTGGCCATCACGCTCCCCTGATCTCTGTCCCATAGAATATGTTTGGGACACAATAGGGAGGTCCATTGCTGCTTGAAATTCCTCTACAGAAAACAAACAAGGCCTTATCCTTGCTCTGAAGGAGTGGGCTAGTTTACCTCAAGAGTTCCTGAATCACTTGTTGCTAATTATGGTGAGACATTGTAAGAGCTGCATCACAGTTTGGGGTGGAATATGTCCATATTGAAATGTCTCTTCACATAGTTTTGTATAAGCACTGTACATTAATTCCTTAGCTATGACCTTAGGAAATTTTTAACTTTTGCCAAAAGCATATTGAAATTTAATTTGTACGAAATTTATAATGCATTTTTTGTTATAAATTTGTTATAATATAATCTATTAGTATGCTGGCAATAAATTTATGTCCATATTTGGCTGTAGTCATGAAAATGTTTTCACACACAGGTAAAAGTGTAGTTCGTTCTTAGCTTTTGGACACCAGTGTAGCTTTTACAGTTTATCAGTTAAACTTTAATGCACTATCCACTAAACATACCCAGATCCTTTAACTCATGGAGCAAAGGTCAACTTATACATTACACCTCGTTCTGTTTCCTTTCTTCAAAAATGCATGGCTTTTGCATTTTGAAACATTGAACTGATATTCTCATTCAAATCTTTCTGTAGCAAAATCCATATCAGAGTTTTTTTCCATCTTAGTCCTTCGAAAAATTGAGTATCTCTTCTCTAACCTTGAACTGTGTCACCACGTGATATATAAATTAAACAATGAAAGCCTCAGTAATCTAAATATTCAATACCAGGCTTTTAGTTGACTCCATCTTGATTTCAATTGTAATTTTGTTAAACAGTATTCTAGCCAAATGCATGTGCATAATCTTGAAAAATCAATGCATAAGCATTTCCTCTACCCAGTACAGTTGTTACCCTGTCATAAAACATAAATAGATTACTGAAACAAGACTTTCCCTTAACAGACCATGTTGCTCTCTGTAATGTATCATAAAAACCTGCCTATAATTTATCACCACAAGCTTGAATTCTCTCGTGCAGGGGCACAGTTTTCCATTCTTCTTGCTATATTTTTATTGAAAACTCAGGTTAAGGGACTGTTAAGTTACAATTCAAAATACAAAATCATTCAAAATAATTTTATGAACTGCCAGTCTGCTCATAATCTTCAACATGAAATATACTGACAAATGCTTTCTGAGCATTTTTACAAGATTATGATGTAGTATCATCTCCAGAAACCATTTTTGCTATTTTTACTGTATCCATCATATCACACAGTCGCTAAGGTTTTGTTATCATATTGCCTTAAGCTTCACTTGTTATTGGTGTGTGTGTGTGTGTGTGTGTGTGTGTGTGTGTGTGTGTGTGTGTGTGTGTGTGTGTGTGTGTGTGTGTGTGTGTGTGTGTGTGTGTGTGAACTTACTGTAAATCTGCATACAGTACCACTTTTGAGTCCTTTGAACCTCTTTTTTTTCCTCACTATCTTGTATTTTTTTTTTAACTCTTTGTTTTATTTTTTATCCACTACTGTCAGTAGAGCTGTGTAGCCATTTTTTTGACTACTTCTGAAAGCAGTACCTCATGATCATTCTCACCAACCAGAAGAATTATTAATATCTCATTAAGAGCCACCTCCTGTGAGGATATTACCATATCCAATACTCTAAAACCTTGAGTTGTTTCTATTACTGCTGCTTAAAATAATTATATCTCAGAAATTATATCAAGCAGCAGTGATAGAAACAACTCAAGGTTTTAGAGTATTGGATGTGGTAATATCCTCACAAGAGTCGGCTCTTAATGAGGTATTAAAAAATTCACTCGGATTTTTCCCATATACTATTCCTCCTCGCAGTCCACAATCCTGTAAGTAAAATCTAACATGAAGTTCACTTTCTTTCTACATTCCCTGGCCTATAGCGACATCCTATTACATATACTGTGATGTTAATTTCAACTTTTACTCTTTGTTCCTTTGCTATCATTAACAATACTCCTATCCTTCTGGAAAATTGTATATATTTCTGTTCCTGACAGTACATCAAGGCCTCCATTGCTCAGTCGGTATAGATGAAACCCTTTGGTTGGAAAGACCTGGGTTCAATTCCCGTCTATGACATGAGGAACCTCTATCCAGTCTATTTCAACTAAAGGTGAGTTAGCCAGTCTCATATGGAGGTAGAGGTTTTTTTCACCCTGAAACTCGAGTTTTTAGTCTCTCAGAACAAGCACATCAGCCCCATGAACACACGCATTTACAGCCATGAACACTTACCTCAGTCTGACAGCTCTCTTCAGTCTTGCTTTTCTCATTTATCTGATAATGGCTTTGATTGTCATTCATATTCATCTCATCCCCGCCTTTATGTACACCCTCTGTCCAAAAATAAACTGAACTTTTTGAAAATATAAGAAACTCATGGTGCCACCTGTTGTATCTTTTTTGTTGTCGAAAGCGGCAACCTTCATTAGTGTTGTGTCAACTGTTTATGACATTTGTTTCATTAAAAGCCGAGTTATAGTGCAAAGTGTGTTTTGACAAATGGTCGGGAAATGAGTTTTAAACAGAGACCTTCAATTGACTTTTGTGTTAAACTTGGTAAAAGTTTTACAAAAATGCATCAAATGCTTCAAAAAGCATACGGTGATGAATACTTATCCCGTGCTCAAGTTTACGAGTGGTTTAGGCAATTTCAAAGTGGTTGTGAGACGCTTGAGGGCAACATAAAGCCGGGCCATCCAAAAACTGGACTGAGTGAAGTTAACATCCAAAAAGTGCTTGATTTCATCAAAGAAAATCCGAAATCGTCTGTGAGATTGATTGAAGATGAATTGAGGATTCCAAAATCAGCTGTGCACAACATTTTGACCGAGAGTTTGGGCCTTCGTTAATTGAATTCGCGATTTATTTCCCACAAGTTGACCGACCAAAAAAGTATCGAATTGAGCACTGCAAGGACCTCATTAAAACCACTCGTAAGTACTCAAACTTTCTTGAAATTATGTTACTGGTAATGAAACATGGTGTTTTGAGTATGAGCTTGAAACAAAGCGCCAGAGACAATGCTGATTTGTTTCTACAATTCCAAGGGCATTATCCACAAAGAATTCGTTCTGCCTGTCCAAACGGTCAATGGTGAGTTTTATCTCAAAATTTTGAAGCGATTGATAGCGAGAATTCGTTGCGTACAGCATAAATATCGTGATGCAGGCAGCTGGTCAGTTTTGTATGATAATGCCCCATCTCATCGTTCAAACATTCTGAGACAGTTTTTTTAGCAAAAGCCAAGTTTGTGTGTTGGATCACTCGCCGGAATCACCTGATTTAGCACCCTGTGACTTCTTTCTCTTCCCCTGACTTCATTTACCGATGAAAGGAAAGCGATACGACACTGCTTGAAAATGTTCAAGCGGCAGTAACCACGACCCTCAACAGTATCCCAAAACTGATATAAAAACTCATTTAACGAATTAATTGGCCATGCCAAATTCTGTATCGAAGCTGAGGGAGAGTATATTGATTGAAATAAATGATTTGAATAATTATAATTGGCCTGTGTTTTATTTTCTGTCAAAAGTTCAGTTTCTTATCCATCTTTCTGTTGTCTTTCCCCAACCTGCTTCACAGCCTCTCTCTCTCTGATCTTTAGCTACACTGTCTTCATCTTAATTCTGTGCTTTCTCACCAAATAATTGTTTCTGTAAATGTTCAATAGCAAATGAGGTTTAGAGGTACAGGAGGAGAACGTGTTCCAAATACTGAGTACTCTGGATGTCAGTAAAATTGTGGGTCTGAATGGTATTTCACCACGAGTTTTGAGAGAATGTGCTAAGGAACTGACACCTTTGACCTGGCTTTTCAATGAAAGTCTGGCTACAGGAAAGGTGCCGAGGGAATAAGTGGAAGGTAAGATAGCGCCATTGCATAAAGGCAGTAGCAGACTGGAAGTGTCTAATTATAGGCCAGTTCGTGTATCATCAGTAGTTGTTAAGATCTTGGAGAAATTAGTTAGAGACCATATACAACAATGGGCAGATGAGGGTAATGTTATATGTGAGAGTCAACATGGATTTGTTAAGGGGCGCTCTTCTATTAGTAATATGCTAACCTTTTATAATAAAGTTACAAGAGCAGTAGATGAGGGAAAAACACATACTGCCAATTTCTTGGACTTAGCGAAAGCATTTGACAGGGTGCCACATGATAAGCTGATATTTAAGTTGCAGCACATGGGTTTGAATGTTAGGTTGGTCAACAGGATTCAGGATTGACTGTCCAATAGGTATCAGAGAGTTATGTATGGTGGGGCAGTTTCTAGGAGGCAGAGGGTTATAAGTGGGGTCCCACAGGGCTCAGTACTGGAACCTATATTGTTTAACCTTTATATCAATGACATTGTCAGTGGATTGCAGGGGGATACTCAGTTGTTTGCAGATGATGTGAAGCTGGGAAGGGTTATTAGTAATAGTGCAGATGTGGTAATCATGCAAGAAGATTTGAAGAAGCTAGACAGATTGGCAAATTAATGGAGGGTGTTGGTTTAATGCATCTAAATGTAAGGTCTTGAGGTTTCGGAAAC
Source organism: Typopeltis vanoorti (assembly GCF_054136105.1). Classification (NCBI taxonomy): domain Eukaryota; kingdom Metazoa; phylum Arthropoda; class Arachnida; order Uropygi; family Thelyphonidae; genus Typopeltis; species Typopeltis vanoorti. The sequence continues at coordinate 80,335,929 of NC_143550.1, forward strand.
ATCGATGGGATGCTGCATACTCTATTGGAGTAGATATACTGGAGGAAGTAGGGAAGACGAGATCTGGGGTTGATGATTGATAGAAACCTGAAATTCAAGAGACATATAGCAAAGGTGGTGAAGGTAACACAAAGGATTGCTGCAATAATGAGAAGGATGCTGACCTGCAGAGATAAAAGAGTTATCATTCCGTTGTATAAGACCCTGATCAGACCACACTTAGACTATTGTTCTCAGATGAGGATCAGCTGAGGGAATGTGGACTGCAGAGTTTGGTGGATAGAAGAAGGAGAGGTGATATGATTGAGACTTTTAAACTATTGAGAGGTGGTTACATGGTTGACACTGAGGAGTTCTTTCACTTGGTTGAACTGCGAGAAGGGGTGATGACAGGGCCATCCCTGGAAGTTATGAAAGGAGACTGTGAGCAAGAGGGTGAGGAGTGGTTTCTTTGCATGGAGGGTGGTTGAACCGTGGAATGCATTGCTTGATAGAATGGTGAGAGCGAGAATGGTCAATGAGTTTAATGAGTGGTATGATAGACTTTGTGTTTCCTGGGAGGGACCCAGGGGCATGCCAGTAGTGTCCGGCACCTGTGTGCAAAATTTTAGTTGGCGCCCCTTCCCCTCCCCCCCTCTCCAATAAAAAAAAATCACTTTAAAGAAACGTTTTTTTTTTTTTAAGTATTTCCTCCTCTTTGGCACCTTTGCTATCCTTACACCTGTGTGCATCGCACACATTGCACATATGGTCGGCGTGCCCCTGGGGTGACCTCCCACATTGATTCTTGATAGACTTGTGTTTCCTAGGAAGGACCTCTCATGATGAGTCTATTGACTCCTTGGTGGCCTAAAGAATAATAATAATAAACATTTAACGAAATTCAAATGCATTCCATGAACCTTAAACCATTCCAGCTTTCATTTAAATTCACTCCACAGATTCTGTCTCGCACAACTCAGCCATCTTGCCTTTCATTATCTCTACTGTCCTTCTTAACTCACTATTATCATAACTGGGCAACATGCTAACCACTTTCTGAACAAGCACTATTATCCTTTACCTCTCCAACCTCTAACACAATCCTTCTGTTCATCATTCAAGTCATTTGTAACTGTAACCACCACTAATTCTGGTGTTCATTTCTTTCTTCCATGGAAAGCATCAGTGTTCTACCTGGAAAACTTGTTTTGTGTAACTTGTTATTCACCACATCTCTAATGATTGAATTCCTCCAATACTGCCATATGATTATCTTTGACATTTTCCTCATATTACTAACTCCCTCCTTTTCATTCACATCAACCAACCTCTTCTTTAGACATTTAGGAGCTCTTCAACTCCAAAGCTGTTCTACTCATTCCCTTTGCTTACTACTCCTGGTGACACAAACTTGTCACCACACTTCATACACATCAATACTTTGATTCTTTTCATTCACCTTAACAGTCCACAAGTCTTTTATATTTTTTGTTGCATACATAACATAATTCTCTCAACAGATTCACTGAGAAAAAGGATAAACCTTGATCCTCAAGCCGAACCCTTCCATGCTGCTGACATGTACTTCCTTACAGACACCATTTTCAGAATACTAAAGAACAACTGTAAAACAAGCAACACAAACCAACAAAATGAGGATAACAAACACCACTAAAGAACACTATTATCCATCATGAAAAAAATTAAACACTATTATAAGAAAAAATAAACCATACTTCTTCTCTTCAAGGATTAAGTATTTGCCTGTTCTCGCTTCACTGGTCTTTCCATCTTGTTGCTGGTCTTCCCCTCTCTCTATCTTTCCCTTTGGTCTATATCCATCCATCTCTTTTGGTTGCCAATATCTTTCCACCCTAAATAGATGTTCTCCATTTCACTCTATTCTTTTCTGATTTCTTATATAATCCAGTTTTGTGCAGCCTTTAATTGTTCTTAAAAATCTCATCTCTGCAGCTTGTATTTTACTTTCATCTTTCTTTTTAACTGTCCATATTTCTGAACCATATAACAGAGTGGGAGTGGCCATTACTTTGTAAAATTTTAGTTGAGTTTCTTGTCTTGTTTTTTTTATTCAGTGTCTTTTTAATTGTTCCACGGATTTTCTGAAATTTCTTTATTTTTTTATCTTTATCTTTTAGATATGATATTATTCAGCCTAAATAATTAAACTGTGTCATCTGTTCTATTATTTTATTTTCTATAACTATTTTTGATCTAACATGATCCCGTCCTGTAAATGCCATGACTTTTGTTTTCTTCTGTGAAAGGTTTAAATTGTATTGTTGGCTTATTTTTGACTCATTTGATCATAGTTAGAGCTATGCTATGATCAAATGAGTTCAACAATGAAAGAGGATGGTGAGGCTGAGAAGGAAGTGGGATCCAGGATACAAGCAGGATGGAGGAACTGGAGAGAGAGAGAGAGATGGCTGGAGTGCTATGCAATAAGAGGGTGCTGATCAATCTAAAAAGCAAAATCTGCAGGACAGTAGTGAGACCAGCTATGGAAACTATGGCCGTGAGGAAAAATAACATCAGCAGGATGGAGGTAGCAGAGATGAGAATGCTTAGGTGGATGTGCGGTGTGACCAGAAAGGATCATCTGAGAAATGACTATGTAAGGGGAACGGTGAAAGTTACGAACTTAGGAGCAAAGATACAGGAGGCAAGGTTGAGATGGTTTGGTCATGTGATGAGGAGGAAGGAAGAATATGTGGGAAGGAAGGTCATGCAGATGGATGTGTAGGGGAGGAGGAAGCATGGGTGGCCAAAGAAGAGATGGAGGGAGATTGTGGAGAAGGACTTGAGGATAAAGACTTGGATGTGGCTACAGCCCAAGACAGGAGGTTGTGGAGGAGACTCACAACAAACAACAACCCTACTTAAGTGAGACAAACTGTAGAAGAAGTTGGCCTATTTTGTTTAATTCATAAACTTATTTTTGAAGGTCATCTTCATTGTCTTGTAATATAATCTGATCGTCTGCATATAGCATTGTATTGATAACAGTTCTTCTGGTTAACTAGATAACGTGTTTTATTGTTGTTTTCCATATTTTAATAATCTGATCAATATATATATTGAATAGAGCTGGAGATAAGCTACATCCCTGTCTGACACTCTGATTCATATCAATCTCGTCTGTTAATTTATTACCTGGCTGTAACTGGATTTTTGTATCTTTATATAAATTTTGTATAGCTTGTACCAGATGTAATGGATAGCCTTGTTTTTTCATTATATTCCATAGGTTTTCTCTGTGTATTTTATCAAAAGCTTTCTTGTAATCTATAAAGGTCATATGACTCTCTAAATTAAATTCTCATCTTTTTTTCAATAATTTGTTTTAGCACATAAATATTGTCTATACATGATCTTCCATGTCTGAAGCCTTTTTGTTCTTCTGGAGTAGATTGTTTGCAATATTTCTAAGTCTTTTATTCAGGATTTTACTGTACATTTTGTAACCTGTATTTAATAAACTTATTCCTCTGTAATTTCCACAATCATCTCTGTCTCCTTTCTTAAATATAGATATACCCTTAGCTTTTAACCAATCTGATGGAAAACCTCAAATTTCCTCCAACAGTTATTTATTAATTTTCAGAATCTGTGATGTAAATATTCTGAGCCACATTTCCAAAGCTCTGTATTTATGCTATCTAATCCAGTTGATTTTCTATTTCATGATACCTTTATTGCTTCTAGTTATCCCCATTTTATTGGTTCTATATCAGTGCTGATTTCTTCATTATTATTTTCTGTTATTAAATTTGGGTCATACCATAAATTCTTATAATGTTCTATCCATTGTTTCTCTTGTATTATGTTGATTTGTGCTGCATCTCTTTCTTCATTGTTTAATTTTCTTAATATTTTATAGGCTATGTCTTGTTTTCCATGTGTCTTCTTCTGTACTATGGTTTTAACTATATTTTTTTTTGTTTTGTTTTTTGTATATTTCTTCTGTTTCCTTTGCATGTTTTTGAAGGAGTAATTTGTATGCCATTTGTTTTTCTTTTATTGCATTTTCTATATCTGTGTTCCAGATTTTTAATGTTTTTCTTTTTAATATTTTATTTTTCTTTCCAAGTACTTCAGAGGCTGCTTTATGGATTATCTTTATTAAAGTTTTCTACTATATCTTCACTTATTTGAGCTTCTTTTAGATAATCTGTTAATCGTGATTGATATAGTATTCTGATGCTTTCCTCTGGTAATAGATATACTTTGTCTACTTGTTCTATTTCTTATTTTTTCTTATTTACTTCCTTTCTCCAATTTTCTAGTATTTCTATTTTAGAGACTACTAAATAATGGTCTCAAAAAATTTCACTTCCTCTAAACATGTAAATCTCTAACCCGAGGAGCTAGTTTCCGATTAGGAATGATATGATCAATTATAGATCCTGTTCCTCTTCCATTCCAAGTATATTTATATATATATATATTTTTTTTTTTTATTATTTTTTATTTTTTTTTTTTAAAGTATTGGTTATTGTTGAAAGTACAGAAATCTAATGGTTCTTGACCGTTGTTATTCATGCTAAGTTTTTCCATATCTTCCTGAGACATTTGGGATTGGATTATTTTCAACTCTAGCATTAAGATCTCCTGCTATTAATATATAGTTATTTTTATTACATTTATTTAACTGTTTTTGTAGTTCCTCATAAAATTGTTCAGAATCCTCTTTCCTTCTTCAGTGACATATACTCGTATGATATTTAAGTAGCTTCTATTTGTTTTGAATTTAACTGTTATAATTCGATCATTTACAAAATTGTATTTTTTGTATTTTATTTTTCCATTTATTATCGATTAAAATGGCCACACCACTAGGAGTTCTGATATGTTGGTCCACTCCACTATATAGCATAGTAAAACCATCTATATCTTTTGTTCCTTTTAATTTCTTTTTTTGTTTCTGTTATCATGGTTATATTAATATTTTTAGTTTTAGTTGTTTTACCAATTCTAATTCCTTTGTTGTTATGCTTCACACATTCCATGTGGCTACTTTTAAAATGTCCGAGATTCCTAATTGTTTACCTTTATTCTTTCTTGGTCTGATGAAATTTCCAGTTAAAGCATCAGAGTTATAGAACTTTTTTACTTGGTAAGGTAATCAGCCTTATGCAAAACCCCCATCCTGGAAGACTAGAGTATATCTCTCTTAGTCTGGCCCCTACCCTCTCGATCTGTAGTTTAGTTATTGCCGGCATATCTTGAAGTCATTGGTACAAGCAAGTCTCCTTACTGTGTCAAGGTGGAGATACCAATAAGGAGGTAAACCATACTAAATTATTTAAAACGCTGTTTTCATAACACACAGTTCAAAAACACCAGTCCATTCTCTCGTAACACTCCCTTAGATCTTCCATGGAAACTAAAGTTTACAATTCCATCTGATTTCCCTTTTCTAGTTTTCCTTATAGAACTCAAGTTTTTCATCCCACAAAACAGGCAAAGTGGCCAGAAGAATTTAGGATCTTCTGGCCAGCTTAACTGACATAATATACTGGTTTAATTAGCCTTAGTTACTTTGGCTGCATATATATTTTTCTATTAGCAAAATTCCATTCTTTTCTGGGTATCCCTGAAAGTATAGTATCAGAAATAAAGGGGATGAAATGGTTTCAGTGATTCAGTTTATTTGCTCCAAAATCATTGGAATAAGTGAAACATGGTTGAATGAAGATGATATCATAATGGGAATAGAAATGGAAAGATACAGTATTTTTCGTGAGGATAGAAGGGCAAGATGGGAAGGGGGGTGCTGACGATAGCAGGGGAATGGAGTCTACGTAAGGTAGACATGAAAGGGGGATAAGTGGCAATAGTTATGAGGCAGTGTGGTATAATGTGGAGGTTGAGAATAAGATGTATTTAGTTAGATGTTGCTATAGGCCTGTGAATGTGGAAGGTGGTGATGAAGAAATGTATAAACAACTTGCAGCTGTCGATTCCTTCAACAAGTTGAAAGAATCGACAGCCCTAATTATCACCTAGGCCAAGAAATTAGTGCCCACACTCAAGGAATTGGTAGCTCATTCCCTCTCCTACATAAAAAATACACAACACTTCATAAACAAAATTAGAAACATCATACTCAATGGTGAAGACTGATTAGTCAGCTTTGACTTAACTGCCCTTTTCACTAATGTCCCAATCAATGATACTATTCTTCTCTTACAGAAGATATTTCTGCCTGATATCACAGCCCTCTTTGCCCACATACTCTGCTCCAGGTATTTCGTGTGCAAAATAATTTTTACCTACAAAAAAGAAGGGATTTCCATGGACTCCCCCCCAACACACACACACATTAACTAACTTTTACATTCAAGACTTTAAGCAACAAACTCTAGATTCGGCCAGCCCAAAGTCTGACTCAGATAGTTCATGATATTTTTCACCGTTTGGCCCCACAGCCACAAAACATTAAATACATTCCTAAGCTACCTGAACAAACAACACAAATGTATCCAATTCACCATGGAGATCGAAACCAACAACCCTCTTTTTTTTTAAGACATACTTGTCCTACGCTTTCCCCTCAGGCTGCCTCTCCTTCACAGTCTACTGCAAACCTACACACACAGGCCAATACATACATAAAAATTCATACTACCATCCAACACAAAAACTAGGAGTCATCAGCAAAGGCCTAACAATTTGCTCCAGTGAACAAGCTATGAACCAAGAATTTGAAATTATTAGCCACACTTTTGCAAAAAATGGCAACAATAAAAAAAACAGTTCACAAGATCCTCCATAAAAATGCCATTAAAAGCAAAAAAGATTATAAGAATGCCATAGCTATACCTTTCATTAAGAGCATTTCAGAAAATATTGATAGAATATTACTTAAACACAATATTAAGACAACTTTCAAACCCCCAGCAAAATTAAGAAATTTACTTAGCTCTTCAAAAGATCCTCTTCCATACCTTGCCCACCCAGAGGTTTACAAAAATCATTGTAAATAGGCCTATCTGTGTGTCAGGTGTTGTGGTTAAGTTGTTGGAGAAGCTTGAGAACTAGGATTCAGAGTTGGTTTGATAACAATGGTATTATCTTTGATGGACAGCATGGATTTGCAAAAGGGAGGTCATGTTTTAGTAATCTACTTACTTATTACAATAAAGTGACTGCTTCCTTGGACAGAGGAAAAGGATACACAGTAATATACTTGGATTTTGCAAAGGCTTTTGATAGAGTACCTCATGATAGGTTGACAGTCAAACTAGAGCAGATGGGGTTGGATATTAGATTGGTGCATTGGATTGGAGACTGGCTATCTGATAGGTATCAACAAGTTGTGTATGGGGGTGCGATATCCAGGAAAAGGAAAGTCACTAGTGGTGTCCCTCAGGGGTCTGTTTTAGGTCCATTGCTGTTTAACTTGTATATTAATGATATAGGTGAAGATTTGGATGGAGATATTCAGTTGTTTGCAGATGATGCAAAGTTGGGATGAACCATGAAGTGTAGTAAAGATGTTGTGGCCTTACAGGAAGACTTGAATAGATGGAGTGATTGGGCACGGAAATGGGGATGAGAGTTCAATGTTGCAAAATGTAAGGTTTTAAAATTTGTAAAACAAAGATGGGATGCAGAATTTATGCTTGGTGAGAATATATTGTTGGAGGTAGAGGAAATAAGAGATCTGGGGGTGACAGTGGCTAAGGATCTAAAATTTAGGGGACACATTGCCAAAATTGTGAAGACAACACAAAGGCTTCTGGGAATGATGCGGAGGACACCGATGTGTAGAAGTAGGGAGTTTCTTGTTCTGTTTTATAAGGATTTGATTAGGCCACACGTGGACTATTGTGCCAAGATTTGGTCACCTGGTTTTAACAGGATGAACAGATGTTGGAAAGCGTCCAAAGGCAACTGACTAAGGTAGTTTCTGACCTCTGGAACGTCGAGTATGGGGAAAGATTGAGGATATGCAATTTGCAGAGTCTGGTGGACAGGAGGAAGAGGAGAGATATGATAGAGACCTACAAGTCGGTAAGGGGTTGTTATAGGATCAATGCTGGAGAAGTTCTACAGAAAATAGTGGGAGATCGAGGGAGAACCAGAGGTCATCCCTGAAAACTATATAAAGAGGGTGTGAGAAGCAGGTTTTTTTCGTGCAGAGTTATAAATGATTGAAATGCCTTGCCTGAGAGTGTGGTGTCTGCAAGGAATTTGTGTGTTTAAGACAGTATGATGAGCTGTGTATGTGATAAAAGGTCCTCCCAGATGAGTCTGACTCCATAAGGTCTTGGGGTGGTAATAATAATAATAATATAAACTTGGATTAGTGAAAAAAAAGGAACGATAATTATTATATAATTTTAATTATGGAGGTATAGATTACAATGAAGAAATAGCATTTGGGAATAATGAAAATGAATTTCTTGAGTTCTTGAAAGATAACTATCTCAAGCAACACATAAAGAAGGGTATGTGAGGATCGAGAGTTCGGATCTGATCATTTCGACAGAGGATGTAATTGTAAGAGGGGTTTCACACTTTCCTCCATTTGGTGAAAGTGATCATGAAGTAATCACTGTATTGTGGCTAGTCATATACAGGCTTTTGTGAGGAAAGGATATATGTGGAATTATAAGACTGGTGATTTTAACAAGTTTAGGAGACAGCTTGGAGCTATAGCGTGGAACGAGGAGTTGAGCAATAAGAAAAAAAATGCTGCTTGGGAACTGACAAAGAAATACATAACAGCACCAATGCGTGAATGTATTCTGAAGGCCAAAAGGCTGAGTAAGGTAGGTGTAAAATGGATGAATGTGCAGCTTATGCATGAAATCTGGAAAAAGAAGGTACTTTGGAGGAAGTACAAGATGAATAATGGTAATAATCAGTTACATGAAGAGTGTAAAGAACTAGCCAGGAGAGTGACTCAGTTAGTAAGGAAAACAAAAGTAGAGTATGAGCAGAGATTGGCAAATCAGCCAAGAAAAGCCCTAAAGAGTTTTTTAGATATGTGGCAAGTAGAAGGAAGAAAGATCATGGTAAGACGAAGTTAATGGATGAAAGTGGTAGAATGGTAACTGCTGCAGGTATTCAGTGATCAATTTATAAGGGTGTTATAAAGTGATTTTCCCCCTGATCTTTTACCACATCAAAAGAATCTTGAAACATCTTAATTACCAAAAAGTCTTTCTGGTTCTAATGATATCCATTCCCCGTTATGTTCCAAAACACACCCATTCTATATCATGACCACATTCTCTAATGTCCATTCAACTACTATCCTATGGCATGGATGCAAGCCTGTATTTAGACCATCCCAAAAGAGGTAGATTAAAAAAGTTTACCATGAAGTTCTTATTTCATTATGCTCTTCTCATTCCTTCAAAAAAAAATAATAAAATTAGGTTATTAACAGTCAGTTTCTAACAGATTTACAGACAGATCATTTAATTATCAACCTTCAGTACATCATCAACCATTGTTAACCATTATAACGACACAGAAGACATATCTGACTACCAAAGAACAGGTGGATCATGCTGTGTTAGGACACAACAACTTGTGAGGGCTGTGAAGGTGCGTCTACATGGTAATCCTGTGAGAACTGAGAAAGTGATGTCAAGAGAGATGAACGTTTCACAGAGAACAATGTCTCATGTACTAACTAATGATCTGTTAGAACCTGTCATCATTCTCCTGGGCACTGCTTAACACCACAACTTTTGTGACAGAGGGTGATAAAATCAAAGACACTTCTCTGGCAGTATGTGAACATCAGACATGGATATATCCTCTTTACAGATAAGAATTTTTCTCCATTGAAGAGTCATTTAACCACCAAAATGATTGGGTATATTCCTGAATGGTTGCACACCAAACCATCACCCCCCCCCCCCCCCACACACACACACACATATCGGTGATGGTTTGGTGAGGGTGACGTATCAGGGGGTATCCAAGTTGCATTTCTCTGACAAAGGGGTCAAAACCTGTACCTAAGTGTATCAAGACACCATGCCAGAACCTGTTGTACTGCTCCTGAACAACATCTTGTTTCACAGTAGCCAATGGACCTTCCAGCAGGACTCAGCTTCTGCACACAAGGCAAGGAACACATAACAGCACTTGGAGGCGAATGTGCCCAACCACATATCACTATCTGATTGGCTGTCCGGAAGTCCTGATCTGAATCCATTGGACTTAAAATTGTGATCAGAGCTTGAGGGAGTAGCCTGCAAGAAATGACATCCCAGCATCACCAGCCTGAAGATGGATTTAGAACAAGCAGTGGCAGTGTTTCCATTTGATGTTGTGCATGCCACCATTGATATGTAGCCTCACAGACTCCCTGTGTGCATGAATATAAAAGGGGGACATTTTGAACATTGAGTGCTACTATATGTACGTTATATATATATATAGTTTGCATGTACTGAAAGCTGGAAATAATTTACTGATAGACTAAAGGTTTATGTTCTGTTCAAGTTGTAACAGTATTTATGGCTAGACTAGGTATTGTAACAATGCACTTGTGCTCCCCAAAGAATAAATAAAAGATATGACACTAAAAGCCTAAAGTCTGAGGAGGGATGCTTTTAGGTAATCTTCTCTGTTGAATAGGAGAGGAGGTCTAAGACTTCCCATATATGTTGCTCAGAGACCACTTTACTTACAAACCTTTAGATTGACTGCTAATTTCCAGGGAAAAAAGCATTAAAAAGTTTACTTTAAAATGTTACCTTGTGGTCCTGTTGATTAACTAAAGAAAAACTTTAGCTTCATCCCCCCACACACACACACCTGATACACAGATTACCCAAAATTCATAGACCCAATAACTCTTTATGAACCATAGTAGATGATACCGACTCCCTCCTAATTAGCCAAGCAGTTAGCTGAATCTTTAACCTCCCTCCTTTCACAAACTGAACATTTCATCTCATATAAAGCATTCTACTCATCTGAAATCTTTAATCCTAAGTTTAGTTTTAACATCATATCTTTATTCTTCAATATCCCCCCTTTCTGACACCTTAGTAATATATAAAAATGCCCCCCGCTCCCCCAGAAATTATTGATCTCTTAAATTTTTCCATCTGCACTGGGGGTTGGTTCACTTAGGAGGTCACCACATTCAAGAAGATAGAGGGTTAGTTTTTCTCCTCCCCCCCTGCTCCTTCCCTACCCAATTTTTATTATAGAAAAAAAAAATAGTCTGCTTTTCGAGACACTTAATCATATCTTCCTATGAGTAATCTCAGATTATAAAACACCTACCAAACAGTAAATACGTTCACAGACTTTCCTATCATATTCCAAAAAAAGCTTCCCTAACAGCTGAACTTATGTTTATTTGTTGTGCCTTCCTATCTAATGTTTTTAATGCAAAAAATTAGCAAAATATTTGGTCATCCTCCACCTCGCATCCCTCTGAGCATATATATATATATATATTACCGTAATGCTATTGCTTTCCTTTCTATATATCCAGTGAACCTCAGAAAGAAAAGCTAGAAGTTGAAAGAAATATGTTTGCACTGTTTTTAAACCACATATCATGAAGCTGGTTGCCATTTTCTGCTCTCCTAAAGGTCATTTCTCTCCCTTCTCAGTTCCAGATGTATACTAGGTTCCTTGTTTTTTCAACGTATCATATTATGGACAGACTAGAAGATCGAGCTACGTTTCTCATGAAGAATGTAAGAAATATCCACTGCCAAAGTTATGGTTAATCAGGGTAGCTGATAATGCCTCTGATACAATTCACAGAATCAGGTGGGGGGGGGGCGACTACTATGCACACTGTAGTAAATACAGATATGAAAAACTTTTCTCTTTCAAATGTAAATGAACCATGAACAACACTCATCATATTAGATTTATGGAGTCAGAGATAACTAATTAGATTATATTCATCTTCGGGAATTTTTACGTACGAGTATATACACGTTTCATTCAAAAGCAGTTAGCACTATAACACAGTAGGATATCGAGTCAGTATTGCATCAGTTTAAGTTAATTATTTTGAAACTGCAATTGATTCCACATAAGTCTAATTTAATAAATGAAAAACTTCTTTTGGAATGGGGGCATGCACAAAATGTTTTTATTAGGGGTGAAGGTGAGTGTGGGTCCAGGCAACCTAGAGATGAATAAGTGGGGGGAATTAACACAATGTGAAAGGAGGGAGGTTGTGGGATGCAAGGGTACGGTTATTGCAGGTTATTTATACTAATGCCAGAGGTATTTGAAATAGGGGGAAAGAAGTTCTTGGCAATGATTAGCTTAACTTGGCCAAAAGTTAAAAGCATTAGTGAGACTTGGGTGACTAAGGGTGATATAGCCATAGGGATAGAATGCAGGGTATATAGTATTTTTAGAGAGAACAACTGATGCAGAGTGGGAAGGGGAGGAGTTTTGCTAATAATAGGAGAAGAACTGAAGACAGAAAGGATAGAAGTACATCAATAGGACAAGGATGCAGAAGGCATTTCATTTGAGGCTAACAGGATTAAAATATATATTTGGTTGAAGCTATAGGCTAGGAGTATAAGAGAGAATGTAGATGGCATGCATGCAAATTAGCACAGGTCAGATAATTATTATGGAGGATTTCAAGTATGGGAACATAGATTGGAAGGAGGAATGGTCACAGGGAGGGAAGGAAATGAATTTATACAGTTACTAAGTTTCAAGAGTGCTTGATCTGGTCATAGCATCACAGAACTTTGCAGTTAACCAATCTAACCATTCCAGCTTTGCTTAGGGAAAGTGGAGGATTGTATGGTCTTGACCTGGGAGATAGATTGATAGGCATCCAGAATTTTCTTTTAAGAAGGGATATATGTAGAATTGAAAAGCAAATGTTTATGACAAACTGAGGAGTCAGCTTGCAGCAGTGCCATGGTATAAGAATTTGGAGAGGAGAGATGTTGACAGTGCAAGAGTGAAATTCAAGCTGTATTTAATGAAAGCAGTATCAGACTGTATATATCCTAAGTCAGGAGGATAAATCAGGTAGAAGTTAAATGATAAATAAATAAATTGCATGTGATGATACAGCGTTCCCCCTTTTCACGGGAGTTCACGGTACCATGTAGTTTCCCCCCCCTCCCCCAAATTTTTATCCGGGCTTCGGAACCAGCATAGGCTGACGAATCAGACCTATGGCTGGGTCAGTATTCCTGACTGTAATCCGTGTGTGTCCTCGGACCGGTTTGCCTGTTTGCAGGATGAAAAAACACCAGATAAACTGGCGCAAAAAACCCTGCTGTCCACACCCAAGACTGGCTAACTTGACTATGGCTGAGGAAGATCCTTGAGTTCCTCACGTCGTTGACAGGAATCAAACCTAGGACACTCCTTCCCCAGGCATATGGTTGCGAAGCGTAAAGCCACTAGGCTAACCACACGGACAGTTAAATGATGACTTAGCATCATTAAGCAGGAATTGCAGAATACGAAAACATTGTAGAAGGAATATAAAGAAAAAAGGTGATCAGCATGTCTGTGGAGTCAAAAGAAATCCTAAAGAGTTATTTATGTTGCTTTGTGGAAAATAAAAGGAAGAAAGACTACAGAATAATGACTTTAACAAGTGCTTGTGGTAGAGAGGTAATAGAAGTAAACTAAGTAGTTGAGTTACTGAGTAATCATTTTGGCAAGCGTGTACAATCTAAGTGGTGATAGTTGCAGTGCTAATTGTGACATTGACTGATGAGAGAATAGAGGTTGCATTACCCTAATGTATACAGGCATGGGATTAGAAGGGATATCAGTCCATGCATTACAAGAATGTGCAACAGCATTAATCTCCCTACCGGCCAATGTGGATGAAATAGTGACACCAAATTGCACTTCTTATCCATGTTATTCAATGGGTTTTGGAGCTTCGTATCCAGATTTATCTTGACGTCTATAGACGTCGTGGCCAGTTGGGGGGTTAACACCTTCTCTCACCAAGCTTCTTAATTTAGGCCTCACTTCTGAGAAGGTACCAGAAAAAGTTGTGGGAAAAGGATGAAATACTTCCACTACATAAAGGAGGCTCCAAGACAGAAGTAGAAAATTATAGGCCAGTTAGCATCTGAGGAGTGGTGGTTAAGGTATTGAAAAAGTTGATGAAAGAAAAATTTCAGGACCAGATGGACAGGAATATGATACTGTATAGGGCATTGTTTTTCAAAGTGCAAGTCACAACCCATTAGTGGTCTGTGAAATCAGTTCAATGGATCATGACGAACATTTTTTTTTTATGAAATATAATATAAATTATCACAGTGTATCTCATAGATTTCATAGCTTTCCCATGTTTCCCTATAAGAGGAAATTGTTGACTGTTGAAACTGTTGTATATTATGTCAATACCATGATGAACATCACATTTTTACAAAGTTTTAAATATAATCAGCATGATAGTGTAAATTGTCGAGGAAAAGGAAAGTCACTAGCAGAGTGCCTCAGGGATCTGTTTTAGGGCCATTACTGTTTAACTTGTATGTTAATGATGTAGGTGAAGATTTGGATGGAGATATTCAGTTGTTTGCAGATGGTGCAAAGTAGGGACGAACCATGAAGAATAGTGAGGATGTTGTGACCTTGCAGGAAGACTTGAATAAATTGAGTGATTGGGCACAGAAATGGGGATGTGAATTCAATGTTGCAAAATGTAAGGTTTTAAAATTTGGAAAACAAAGATGGGATGCAGAATTTATGCTTGGTGAGAATACATTGGTGGAGGTGGAAGAAATAAGAGATCTGAGGGGTGATAGTGGATAAGGATCTAAAATTTAGGGGACACATCGCCAAAATTGTGAAGACAACACAAAGGCTTCTGGGAATGATGCGGAGGACACTGATGTGTAGAAGTAGGGAGATTCTTGTTCTGTTGTATAAGGATTTGATTAGGCCACACGTGGACTATTGTGCCAAGATTTGGTCACCTGGTTTTCAACAGGATGAACAGATTTTGGAAAGTGTCCAAAGGCAACTGACTAAGGTAGTTTCTGACCTCTGGAATGTCGAGTATGGGGAAAGATTGAGGATATGCAATTTGCAGAGTCTGGTGGACAGGAGGAAGAGGAGAGATATGATAGAGACCTACAAGTTGGTAAGGGGTTGTTATAGGATCAATGCTAGAGAACTTCTACAGAAAATAGTGGGAGATCGGGGGAGAACCGGAGGTCATCCATGGAAACTGTATAAAGAAGGTGTGAGTAGGGAGTGAGAAGCAGGTTTTTTCGTGCAGAGTTGTAAATGATTGGAATGCCTTGTCTGAGAGTGTGGTGTCTGCAGGGAGTTTGAATGTGTTCAAAGCACGGTATGATGAGCTGTGTGTGTGATAAAAGGACCTTCCAGATGAGTCTTTGACTCCATGAGGTCTTGGGTGGTGATAATGGTAATAATAATAATAAAATGTTTTTTGATTAAATTTTAGCTATAAAATTAATAATGATAAATTACGGTGTCTGTGAGAGGGGAGTTGTTTATCATTATGCAGGTGCAGATCATTTTCATTCCAGATGTCTCCAGTTTGCAGTAATTGTCGCTACATGCAGTACATAGACTAATTGTTCATACTGTATTTAGTGGTGCAATAAAGCTACTTGTTTTTCTTGCATTTTCAGTAGGGAATTTGTTGAAGAGGGGATATATATCATTATACATGGACATTTTCATTTGTCTTCCAAAACAATAGGCATAGTGAGCAAGATTGTTTATTCCTATGAATAAATGATTCCTTCCATGCTTGATGGCAAGCACACCCATGGTGTTAAATAAAATATTTCATAATTTCTCTTATTGTTGTTTATTTTGAGGGGGTTTTATTCCTATGTTGTATTTAAATGATATAGAATTCTTAACTGGTAATTAATTTACGGAATTCACAACGCATATGAAGTATATTAATTAAAGATACTTTAATGAATCACTTCTATATTTCGCCAATGTCACATTGCCGAAATATAGAAGTGATTCATTTCACCAGTACAGCCGCTCTGGGTTGGCAGACCATGCCTTAGATACCCACCATAAAATTCGTTGGAAGAAAACAAAAATAATCCATCGCAGCAAGTTTAAATACGAAAGATTGTTCACAGAATCTTCAGCAGCTCTAAAAAACGTTCCTAACCTCAACAAATTTGGGTGCATGAAACTGCCCCAAATTTGGGAGACTTTCATTATGAGAACTTCAGCCCAACGGCCAAAACTACCAAATTAGCCCGCAAGAGGGCACCATTAGGACTTTAGGAACAGAATTAGTTTATTACTTTCTTCCTCATTTGCTTTGTTAGTTCCTTAGTGCACATACCATATCTTTATGTTCCCGAAGATGGCAATGTGACATTGCCGAAATATAGAAGTGATTCATTAAAGTATCTTTAATTAATATACTTCATATGCGTTGTGAATTCCGTAAATTAATTACCAGTTATGTCTAACCAACGTATAAGTCTTACTACTAGAATATAGAATTCTTGTTTGGTATTAACTTTGTTACCTTTTTGCTTTTACTTTATTAGATGTAGTAAGGACACACATTGTTTTGTGAAACTTTTGTTTCAGTTTGGTGTGTGTGTGCGTGCGTGCGTGCGTGCTGAGTCAAGATTGTAAAATGTATTTTTCATTGTGGGTCACAGTCAAAGTTTGAAAAACATTACTATAGGGCAGCATGGTTTTGTGAAGGGTAGGTGTTGACTTAGTAATTTGCTGACTTATTATAATTTATTATTTTAATTATATATTATTATAATTAAAGTGAGAATTGAGTTCAATAAAGGAAATTGCTACTCATTGATACTACTGGACTTGACAAAGGCATTTGACAGGATCTTACATAGAACTCTATTGTTAAATTGGAACAAATGGGGGATGGATATGAAGCTGGTGATTTGAATTAGCTCCCTGTGTTGGTCTTCTGCTGTTTATTTTGTACATTATTGATGTAGAAAATGATATAAGGGGAAATATGCGGTTTGCTGCTGATGCAAAGCTTGGAAGAGCAATAGTCATTGAAGATGATCTAGAGATCCCAATGGATGACTTAAGTGGATTGGCAGCATGGTCAAAGGTAAATTGCTGCCAGTTTAAACTAGCCAAGTGTAAAGTGGTGTACTTTGAGAAGAAGAGATTGCAAGCTGTGTACTATATTGACGGAACTGAACTGCGGGGATCTGGTAGTAATTGTGGACAGGGAGTTGAAGTTTAGAAGACATATTGCAAAGGTGGCCAAAACAGCGCATCAGGTTTTGTGGTTGTTGAGTAGGTTATTGTTCCCCTTTATATGGCTTTAATAAAGCTACATCTGGACTACCACACACAGATCTGGGTTCCATGGGAATGAAGAATTGGTGGAGTAGATCAAGTGAAAAAGATTGTGGTAGATCTATGGAATGCTCCCTATGAGAATGGATTGAAGGTCTGTGAACTTCAAAAACTAGTTGATAGTCAAAAAAAAAAAAAAAAAAAAAAAAAAATTGGGGATATAATAGAAACATTTGCTCTCTTAAGGGGTTTTTATAATCCTGGCACTGAAGACTTTTTTCAGTATGGAGAGAACAAGGGATCACTCCTGGTAATTGTATAAAAGTGCAGTTATCAAACATGTTAGGACAAGATTTTTTTCTTGGAGGTTAGTTAATCAATTTTCTACAAGGATAAACAAAACAAAGCTGGCTTAGTTGGCCGAGTAGTTACCATATCTGCTCTCCAGCCAAAAGGCTGCAGGTTCGAATCCCACTGTGGGCATGGATGTTTGCAATTGTCTGTGAAAATACTAGTGGTGGTGGTGGGCAGTAGATGGCATTGGTGTAGTTGGTGGATTGAGTGGCAGAGACAGAGTTGTAAAGTAGGTGCCCTCCCTCCCTCGATGAGTCTTTGCACTCCCTGGAGGTGGCACATTAACAATAATAATAATAACAATAAAAACAGAAACTCTTGATGGACACAATAAGTAAAGTGTAAGCAAACAGAGTTTGCACATGAATTATCTTAATGCAATGCTACTTGTATATAGCGGTTGATGACTTCTCATCAGTTGCCTCAACTTCCAATACTGACCTATGCTAACACGTATAAAGATAAAGGATTAAACAAGAATATTTCTTGATAAATATAATATACTTTTTAACAAAGTGAAAACCTTTCTACAAATATCTCTGATCCCCGAGCATTTTTATAATAAAGTGATACACCTTTTTGCTACTTCTATATGGAAAATACATAATGTTTGCATTACCTCAACCTTGGTATCTCCTATTCCTCAACCTGTTCCACACAAAGATTTGTATACTCATAGTTTCTTGAGTGACGAATGGGGAAGTTTTGTAGAGACAAAAGAGACTTGAGATCTTGTTTATTAGGGGAAAAAAAACAACTTTCCACTTTGACACAATGCCTTTGAGATCTAGTCCATGACAGATTGTATGTAAGGGAGTAATAATGCTTAAGAGCTAAGTTTATTATTATTGTGTGGGCACCTCCATGGAATCCAAAGACTCATAGCAGGAGACCCAAACTATCTACACAATCTATCATAGCTCTCCATGAACCCATTAACAAACAAAGCACTCACAACTGACTCTGGCAACCCATTCCACTCATTCACAACTCTTCAAGCAAAAAACTAGTCCTCACACCCCTGCTAACCACACCTTTATTCAATTTCCAGGGATGACCTCTTGTTATGGTCCCTCTAGCAAAGTGCTGAAACATTTCTCCTTCATCAGTTTTATAAAAAGCCTTTAAGTAACTTAAATGTTTCTATCATATCCCTCTCTTTTTGCCTATCAACGAACTTTTACAATATACAAACCCTCAATTTATCCTCATCAAGAGCATTCCACAGACCACTCACCATCTTGGTGACTCATCTCTGAATCTTCTCTACCCCTTCTCATCCACAAGAAACCCAAGAGATGAGACCTGAGCACAGTAATCCATATGTGGACATATCAATGCCATACAAAGAGGAATAACTTTGATCTTTGTCTACTTGTTAGTGTGTTCTTCAATAGCCAAGTAATCTTATGGAGGCTACCTTAGCAATATGTCCTCTAAACTTTAACTCTGTGATTACCACCATCCCTGAATCTGTAGCTTCATTTATTTCTTAGAGTATGGTTCCCTCAACTTGTAATCTATTCATCCCAAAATGCATAACTTTACATTTCTCCACATTAAATTGACACCCATTATCTTTTGACCATGCTGATAGTCTATTTAAATCATCCTGCAAATTCTCCATCACCTTGATTAACTATTACTTTAACTAATTTTGCATCATCAACCCAATAACTGAATATTTCCTTTCATTTTACAAATTAACCAGTAGTGGTCCCAGCACTAAACCTTGTGACTCACCACTAGTCACCCATTTTCACCTCAGTTCTGTCCCTCCATATACCATTTTTTGATATCTGTCCAGTAGCTACCCTCTTATCCACATAACCAGTCATATCCATCCCCATATGTTCTGATTTGCATAACAGAGTTCCACATGGTATTCTGTCAATTGCCTGTAAATTATTATGTTGAGAGAGAGAACTATTGTTTCTAATTTAACAATCTCTTCTTAAATTAGAAATCTTTTTTTTTTCTTTTTTCAGAACACTATTCTAGAGATCTCTGAACAGAATACACTTAGCTAATCTCTCTGCAGAAAACATGCAGATACCCTCATGCAATGCTCCACTGCCACAAAAATTTGGTATCATAAAATTCCTTAGAGACAGGACATATAACATTTTCAGCAGTATGGACTAAAGAACTCAAGCATCACAGTCCTATCCTTCTAAATAATAAAAATTGTAGAGAACACTCCCTACCCCATTTCTAGATAAACAGATAGGCAGAAAAAACAGGAATGCAGATAGATAATACCACACTCTTACATACAATCTGTCATGGACAGGATCTCAAAGATACTGCATCCAAAATGGTTTGGGGAGAAGTTGCTTTCTTTCCATAACAAAATTTCAAGTCTCTTTTGCTCTTCAAAAACCTTCTCATTCACCACTGGAAAAAAACTGAGAGTATTCAAATATTTGTGTGGAATTTACTATGTTGGACAAACAGGCTGGCTGGTTAGAAGAGATACAAATATCAGAACATATCAAGGATGTAAAAAAAGAAAACATAAATCATGACTAGCAGCACAAACAATAGAGACAAATCATGAAGTACTACAGCAATATATACAGAAATGGCCTACAATGATTATAATTTCTTCTTCTTCAGATAATTCAAAGAATCTTTGAAAATAATTATTTAAATTCTGAAGAATGACTGTTGAACGTTGAGTGTTTATTTTGGTTTATATTAAACTAAAGTTTTACTTTAACATGGTAGTTGTTTCCATAATTTTCAGGATGTATGATTAAATAGCAATGGCCCTAAATGGAAGAATTTAATGAGCGAAGATGGTAAAAAGGTAAAAAAGGCAGACAAAATTGTTGAGCTATTGAGTGGCCATTTTGCTAGGTTAAGGTAAAGATATTGTTATGGAATAGGTGATAGGTACTGATGTGAGAAGAGAAGTTGATAAATTGGAGGTACTTGGGATATTAGAGAATCAGAATGCAAAAACAGCTGTGGGACTGGATGAGATATCGACTTGTGCTTTACAAAACTATGCAGGGGGAACTGGTGATGCCTTTGGCTAGGCTATTTAGAGAGCGGAAGGAGGGCAAAATAATTCCGTTGCATAAAGAAGGATCTAAGTCTGTATCAGTAAATTATAGACCAGTCAGTATCTTGGTAGTGGTGAGAAAAGTGCTAGAAAAGTTGGTCAAAAAGAGAATTTTGGAATGGGTGGTTAAAAATATGATGTGAATGAGTGAATAAGATTGAATTGAGTAAGAATATGAGTGATTTTTTTTCCACCAGAGGTCAGGCCAATAGTTTTTGCAGTTGATCAGTAACTTTAGCATACCATGTAGATTCTAGTGCAGCTTGTTTCTCTGTATGTATATATGTGTGTGTGTATACTCCATTTGACGACTTAATGTGAAGGTCGAAATGTCGAGTGTTTATTTTGGTTTATATTAAACTGAAGTTTTACTTTAACATGTTAGTTGTTTCCATAATTTTCAAAACAGCAATGGCCCTAAAACAGACTCTTGAGACGACTAGTGACTTTCCTCTTCCAGGATATTGCTTGCCCCATACAAACTTGCTGATACCTATCAGATAGCCAATCTCCAATTCAATGCACTAGTCTAATATCTGACCCCATCTCTCTAATTTGACTGTCAACTTATCATCTGGCAATCTATCAAATACCTTTGAAAAATCTATGTATACCAATGTGTATCCATTTCCCCTTGTCCAATGCAGCTGTCACCTTATTGTAATAAGTAAGCAGATTACTAAAACATGACCTCCCTTTAGCAAATCTGTGCTATCTGTCAAAAATAATGCCACTGTTGTCAACCCAATTCTGATCCTAGTTCTCACTAGCCACTCTAACACTTTAACCACGACACCTGATACACAGATTGGCCTATAATTTGATGTTTGAATTCTGTCACCTCCCTTATGAAGTAGTACGATCTTCTCTTCCTTCTACTCGAGTGTTTATTTTGGTTTATATTAAGGGAAGTGGTACCAATCTTCCCTTTTTTCCTCTCCTTTGGAACTTGACCCAATGTAAGACTCATATTAAACAAATATCAAAGCAGATATAAAACTTTATTTGATAAATATTTCAGTCTGAGACATTGAATGATCATCATCAGTGTGAAGCGAGTTCAAACAAGATAAATGATAACAATGGATTTTAAAAAAAAATACCATGAGCCCTGTGTTGGCATAATGTGTAAGTCTCCAGGGAGTCAGGGATTCATCGAGGGAGGCCACATACTACACACACACACACACACCAGCTACCATACTCACTGTTGAATTCATTCACACTGCTTGCATCACAGCATCCAATGGCAATCCATTCCAATCATGCACCACCCTATGAGAGAAAAATATAGTCCTCACCCCCCATTCTTATTGGCATTCATTCTCAGCTTCCAAGGATGCCTTCTTGTCCTTTCTCCAACCTCCATAAATTGAAAAATTCCATCAACTGAAATCCTGTATGACCCTTTCAGAAGTTTGTAAGTCTCAATCATATCATCTCTCTTTCTCTTGTTTGCTCGTGTCTGCAGTCTACAAATTCTCAATCTGTCCTCATTATCAGTGTTCACAATCCTGATATCATTTGAACACTTTCTTTGCACTCTCTCCACTACATCAGAATAACAATGGAAACCAGGAGACCAGACCTGCACACAGTAGTTCAAGTGACGTCTTATTAAGGCCTTGTAAAGAAGCAAAATGACATCCTCATCTTTACATGTGAATGTTCATTTCAGCATTGCAATTATCTTTTGAGTTGTATTTGCAATCTTTGCCACATGGCCCCTAAACTTCAACTTCCTATCTACTAACACTCCAAGATCCCTAGCCTAATCAGTTTCTTTTAGCATAATCCCACCACGGTGAAGTGAATGACTTTACATTTACTGACATTAAACTGATATCTATTTTCCAATGCCCACAATCCCAGCTTATTCAAATCATTCTGCAAGTACTGCATATCAGCAGCATTCCTGATTACCTTACCTTTCTTTGCATCATCAGCAAATAGCTGTATGTCGCTTGTCAAATCCTTCCCAATATCATTAATGTACAGATTGAATAACAGTGGACCAAGCACTGATCCTTGTGGTATACCACTGGTTTTCTTAAATCTTGCAGACTCGCATCCCCCCTATACCATGTTTTTGGTATCAGTCAGCCATCCTCTTATCCCCACTAATATTCTATAATTCAAACCGATATTCTCCAATTTATGTAACAGTCTACCATGCTGTATTCTGTCGAAAGCCTTAGCAAAATCCAAAAGTATCATGGTGTATCCATTCCATTGAACAATGTTCAATGGTAACATTGTTATAGAATGTGAGCAAGCTAAGGCTTTCGACAGGCTGATGTTTCCAACTATCGGCCAATGCACCCCCCTTGTGCAATGGATTACCATACATTCTTTCCATTTCTGTGGAATCTTTCCTGTTCTGAGACTCATATTAAACAGCCTGATCAAAAGAATAGCCATTTCAATTGAACACTCTTTTAGCACACATGCTGATATCCCATTCATTTCCTATTGCTGAATTCTTATTTAGTTTGTGCAACAGCTCTAATACCTTGTCCTCATACACCTGAGTTTCTTCATCTAGTGAGCTCAATGTTGTGTACACCAGGTTGATAGCTTTTAAGAAATTGAGCACTCATTAGTTGAACAATCTCTCTGCATCTGTTACCCTCACACCATCTGCATTTAGAAGAGTTATTCTTTCATATTCATTCTTACTTTTACTTGCAGCATATTGATAGAATTTTTGTGGGTTGTCTTTAGCACACAGACCTAGTTTCTTTTCATACTCAGACTTTGCTTTCTGTACAACATTTGTGACCATTCTAGCCTGCTGCTTATAATTTTCATAACTGACATCCACCTTATGCACACAGTATTCCTTCCACATTACCCCTTTTTTTTATGAATCTCTTGCTTAATAAGATTACACATCAATTTGATTCCTACCCTATTTATTCTTCACTCTCAGGACACATTCTGATATTGCATCATTTAAGTATTGTTTAAATGCTTCCCATGCATTGTCGATATTCTTTCCATCTAGCAACCAATCCCATTCCATTGAACTCAGTATACTCCCAGTTGGTCATAATTTCCTGCTTTGTAGTTCAGCATGTTACCTTTTCTGAATGGAACATTCATAAGCTTAGTCATTTCCCAAGTGGGTAGGGCATGATCACTGTCACCAACCAGAGGCAGAATAGTTACATCTTTAACTGAAACACCCTATGACACTATAATCAAATCTAGCACTCTTTGACCTCTCTCTCTCTATATATATACACACACAACACAGCCATCCCTTGACTTATGTTGGAGTTCCATTCCATCTGGCAGAACTTAAGTCGATACATTAAAGCAACAGAGTTATAGGAGCTAGGGACTTGACCGTAATAGGTGTACTGTCATTTTAATTTTTAAACCTTATAAAACTGTACTGTGCATTACTGCGGCTATAAAACAGGAGAATAATAATCCAATTCTTCCTTCACAATCACATCTTCATTACCTTCCCTATGTGAAGGACCAGCTGCAGCTGTACTGGTGTAATCTTTTGTTTTTTGATGAAAATGTCTGTTGTATTTTGCTTATTCCTCTTCTTTTCATCATAAATTTGTTTATAGCAAGCAAATGCATCATATACTTTCCTTTCTACTAATAAGTAGCATTCGACATTGGGATCCATGTCTTCAGCCATTTTGAGAACATCGCTAAGTGCAGAGAACATTTCTGCAAGACCCTTTGCTGTGAATTGCTTAACTACCTCTTCTTGTTTCTCTTTTCCCCTTTTCCTTTTCTCATTCTTCCTCTTCTGCAACACATCGTACCTGCAGTTCGACCAATTCTTCATTGGTGAACTCTTCATGTGCACTCTCTCTATGAGTCAAACTATGTTGTCATCATTAATTTCGAGATTCAGATTGTTTGCTAGGCCCACTATTTCTTTACTCAATTTACAAAGTTCTTCATTTTTTTCAAAAATTCCAAAATCATGCACGAGCCTTTTTAATGTATTTTTCCATCTGTCACTCATACACTGAGAGGTTACTTCGTCCCAAGCGACAACAATATTTTTAATAGCATGATAAATATTGAATGCATTGCAGAATTGCATGAGAGTCTGAGCATTTCCTTCAGTGGCAGAAATGGCTTGTGAAAAAGTTCTCCATAAATGTTAATCCTTAAACACTGAAAGAACCCCCTGATCCATCAGTTGGATCAATGAAGTAGTGTTTGGAGAGAGAAACATGACTTTGATCTTGGGGTGAAGTTCATTGATGTAAGGTGGATGACCTGGAGTATTATCTAGAATTTAAAAAAATTTAAAATTCTACATTTTCTTTCACACAATAGCTTTTCATTTCACTCACATAACAGTTGATTAAGGCATCCTCAAACAATTTTTGAGTCATCCAAGACGTTTTATTGTTCCAATAATGAACTGGAAGAGTATGCTTCCTAATGTTTTTGAAGACTCGTGAATTCTCACTGTGACATATCGTAAATGGTTTCAGTTTATATCCAGCCACATTATCCCCTAACAGAATCGTAATATGGTCTTCAAGAGATTTGAAACTAGGCATAGATGTGTGT
The DNA here is from genome assembly GCF_054136105.1 of Typopeltis vanoorti. Taxonomy (NCBI): domain Eukaryota; kingdom Metazoa; phylum Arthropoda; class Arachnida; order Uropygi; family Thelyphonidae; genus Typopeltis; species Typopeltis vanoorti. The sequence goes on from NC_143550.1 coordinate 80,361,169, forward strand.
GGATGAATGTCTGCTCGGACATTTCTTTCTCTTTTTTTTTCAAAACAAGTAGGTCTTATCTATATTAAATTTTTGCTGTGGCAAATAATTTTCCCTCGTAACAATTTTATCCAATTTCTCTACAAACTCCTTGGAAGCCTGCTCTGCAGCACTTGCAGATTCACCATACATTCTCACATTGTGCATCGCAAAACTCTGCTTGAATCTCATTAATCAACTGGAAAAAGCATTAAATTCATAGTTATAATTGGGCCCCTGCTTTCTCCTTCAACATGTAGAAGAGACTTAGTGCCTTAGCGGTTATGGTCTTGGTGCTAAGGAGTATGTGCTATTGGTTCAGGTCCTCTATCCATGATGCAAGTAGCTTTTCCATATCACCAATAGGACCTTGCCATTGCTTCATCACTATCACCAATTTAATGGAAGCAGATCCTTTCACAGCCTCTATGATTTTATCCTTATTTTTCAAAATGGCTGTCATTGTAGAATGAGACCACCCAAAGTCGTGCGATCACATTGATGGGCTTACTAGCTTCATGTTGCTTTATAACTTGCAACTTCGTTTCAAGATCGATTGCTTGCTTCTTTTTCTCTGATTCTTCACTAGGTTTTTTGATTGGCGTCTAGGGGCCATGTTGCACAAAATATTGCAAAATATTTAGCGATAAACAGACGAATAACCTTTTTCTCAAACACAAAATCAACACAGGAACTGATGAAGACACGTGCCAATTGCCAACTGAACTTGCCTCTGAATGCGCTGTTGACACTGCAATGATGCATTATTACTAAATATAAACCCTTTTTTTTTTTTTTTTTACTTTACACTCCCTTGCATCTTTTCGAAAGTATAGGCGAAAATGTTATTTATTCCCTTATGGGATCATGGACGTAAGTCGAGGGATGACTGTGTATATATATATATATATATATATATATATATATCAATGACTAATAAGACTGAGACTTTCCCAGATTTTTATCAAGAAAGGCAGTCATTCCAATTTAAATTTTGGTGTTGTTGTACAGCTTTGACACTCTCCTTGAGCAAGTATTTGAATCTGAAGTGCCATCAGTCAAGTATATTCTGTGGTTGGTATCAGTCCCATGCTATGCTAAACCAGATTTCTTATAAGTGATGTAAGATTGTTGTTCTCTTAATTTTTTTTACATAACTTGGATCTCATTGAAATGCCACAATTTCGAGATAATTCCTAATTTTGCAAGATTTAAAGAAACAATCAAATAATCTCGTGTCTATCAAATTCATTGCACTGCCAGCCTTTCCTGCCCTCATGCACAGTTAACTTCAAGCAGCTAAGCATGATCTTGCAATTAACATTCGCCACACTTCCGAGCTACAGAAAATTACTGCCTTCATCTTAGACTACCACCTATTAAGTATAGTTTTTTGTGTATTCAGACTCTATAGTACTCTTTTAATAAGCACAAGCAGCATCTTGAATGTAGATTTGATTTCTTTTTAGTTAAGCATAGACCAACTGATAAAAAGGTGGTTAGCATCTCTGGATGTGCTCTAACTCAGACAGAAAGTCTAATTCTCTCCCCAAATTATGGATTTCCTTCACAACATAGAATAAAAACTTACCTCTTCAGTGATGATGCAAACAAACATCATCTGGTCGTCACTTCTATACTATTACTCAAAGCTAAACTCATCCCCAACATCTTTTGCAGAATTATTATTATTGAGATTATTATTACGTGACACTTCCAAGGAGTCCAATGACTCATTAAGGGAGGGCACCTACTCTACAACTCTGTTTTCACCACTTAATCCACCAACTGTAGTGAACCACCACTACCATCATCACCTACACTGATGCCATCTGCTACCCACCACCACTGATATTTTTTGTCTGTAAATTGCATGTGTTCTCAAGACTGATTTGTCTGTATGAGGGATGAAAAACCGAAGTTTCTGGGTTAAAAACCCTGCTAACCCCATATGAGTTAGGCTAACTACCTTCAGTTGAAAAAAACCCATATAAAGATTCCTCTTGTCATGACAATAATCGAACTTAGGCCTTTTTTAATCGAAGTACACAACTTATTGTTGTTCTTCCAGTTGCACAACAGAGACACTTGAATTTAAAAATCTCACAATGCAACATTCATCAAACCATTACCAAAGCTTACAACAGAAGAGCCACCATCATTGTGTATACCTCTGATTACAATAAAGAGATAGCCATTTTTCTGTGTGCTTGAACTACATATCTGGAAATAGGACACAACCCCAATGACAGCCAGATCAACAAACTAAACTTGTTATTTGATAAAATTACCAATCTAGACAAAGATACAATCAAGAAACTAAAAATCCATTTTGTTCATATCCCCCCTCCCCCTCACACACACACACACACACGCACAGAGGTTTTTATGGTCTTCTAAAGATTCACAAAGAAGGCATTCCCCTTTGTCCCATCTTGGACTATATAAGTTTTTCTTGCTGGATAGCTAAATTTTTATCTCAACTTCTAAGCTCTCAAATTGGCAACTCCAGCTTATTCATTAAAAAAATAATAATAAAATAACATAAAATACATCTTCAGATTTTCTGTTAAAATGAAAACTTGTCACTTAAACTTACTGACATCATAGTCAATTTGGATATTGAATCCGTGTTTACAAATGTAAGCAGAGATTCAACATCAAATCTGACTGTGATGTGCTATCTCAAGCCTTCCTGCATGACAGTCATATTATTTGACTTCATCATCCACCCTAGCTACTTTATCTCTCAAAATATACTGTACAAATTGATTGTATTTCTTTGGGAATTCCACTCTTTTTGGCATGCCAATTTTTATCTTGAACATTTAGAAAAAAAATCTGTTCTCTTCCATACAATCCTAAGCTGTCATGTTAGGTACACTATGTAGATGGCATCTTTGTCAACTGACCCCAACCTAAAGATGCCTTTTTAGCAAAATAAATAGCCCACACTCTCATATAATCTTTGCCATGAAAGTAGAAAATAGTAAGTGGTAGTAGTAGTAGGACTGTAAATTGGCCATTTTAGATAACTTGCTCTTCCATTCTCCTTCTAGTAAAGTAACTGGCAACTCTACCATCATTGGCTGCTGCATATAATATAGCAGGATTCTCCACATCGTCCTTCTTAAAAAATAAGAATGATAAAAACTGCACTAAATTGAGCTCATGTTGTCTACTCTAATTCCCTCCTTCCCAGAATCTCAAAGAGATTCCTATTGAAATTTTTAACACCAAGCATGTCATATAAAAGAATGGCGTCATCCATTGGAAAATACAGCAAATTTTTGATTCCTACAAGCCTACTCCTAGCAACTCACTCAGTAAGGAGCATTCCAGTTCTTTTATACAAGGTGGCCCATAAGTCATAAGACATTTCATAGAAAGGGCCTATCTCTGTGAAGTCAAAGATAGAAGGCATTTATGTGATGTGGTGTTTCATAGCTAATAAAAAAAAAAATGTGGTGATAAAAACTTATGTAATTACTTGACAAAGATATGCCCTTTCTATGGCTTGTTCCCAGTTATAGGTCACCCTGTGTTTCAGATATCTCGAAATAAATTTCAGTAATCCTCAAAAAAGTATGAACTAGTACCTACATTATTTCCTATCAATAAACTCTTTTTATTATTATTATTATTTGACACCTCCAGGGAGTCCAAGACTCATCAAGGGAGGGCACCTACTCTACAACATATCCACCCAACTGCATCATCTACACCAATGCCATCTGCTGTCCACCACCAATATGTTCACAGACAATCACAAACATCCATGCTCACAGTGGTATTCGAACCCACAGCCTTTTGGCTGGAGAGCGGATATGCTAACCACTCGGCCAACCAGGCCTGCACCTGGTTTTTGTTGCCTTCCTCTAAGGATAAATGATTTCCTCTTGTCCTTTCAGACATGAACCAAGTTACCTGTGATGCCACCTCTTGTATGTTAGACAAACTGGGTGCTCTGGGGAAAAAAAACTAGAAAAATAAGAACACTGATCCCATATTTGCTTATAAGAAATCTGGTTTAGCAGAGCATGATATTGACACCAACCACAGAACCTTCTAGTCAAGACCTTGTCTGCTTCACCAATGCTGCTTCAAATCCAAATACTCATTCAAGGAGAATACCAAAGCCTTACCATGTTGCCCAAATTTAAATCAGAACCATGGCCTCACCTTGCCAAAAATCTGGGAAAGTCTCCTTATCAGTTATACTATTTTTTCTTTTCTTTTTTTTTTTTTTTTTTTTTTTCAAATATATATCATTTTACTACATCTCACCTACATCTTAATTATGGTAGTGTTTCTTAAAAATCATTCGACCTTGTTTGAACTAGCTTCACACTAATGGTGATGTTTTAGTCTCAGATTGAAGCCAGTTCATTATGAGTTTGAATGGATCCACATGTGTATTAGTAGCCTTATACCCAACAAGGTAAATTCTTTTTTTTTTTTTTTTTATTCTTTGCCCAAGTGTGAGCAAACAAAAGTTTCTTTGTGAAGTAACTTTGTAACTATGTTAATTATACAGGGTATTTCCAATATGTTTGGCCAAACTCTAGGAACTTGTTTTATTGCCAATTCTGATGACAAAAGGTTATATCCCGCTGTAGGCATGGATGTTTGTGATTGTCTGTGAAAATACTAGTGGTGGTGCGCAGTAGATGGTGTTGGTGTAGTTGTGGTTCGTTGTAGTTGGTGGAATGAGTGATTGGTGGAGATGGAGTGGTAGAGTAGATAATAATAATAAACATAGGACCAGAAACACTTTCCTTCAGAATACAGCACATTGTAAGAATACAAAATGTGGCACAAGGCTATCCCTGTACAAACAATTGTAGTATGCATAGTGATGGAAATGAACATCGCTTCCATGTGGCTGAACATTGTGTGTGAATGCAAATGTGTGATAAGACTAGCTAAGATAAAGTGCTGATAGCCTACTTAAGGCTAAAACCACTTTTTTTGGAGAAGGATATAATGGCATGGTTGGAGGAAGGTCATTAGCAACACACTGGTGTATGTAGTCTGTGCATGATAGAATGCCAGCATATTTTCTTTGTACTGTTGGGGAGCATCTCGATTTTGGTGTAATCTTCCAGTATGAATCTACTATGATGGGACTTACTAAACGAAATTTTAAGTCTATGTCTATGGAGAAAAAAAAAAGTTGGATATAATGAATATAATGAATATTTCATTCTGATTTGCTAAAAGTATTCTTTCTGCGAATGAAGTTCAATGGTTAAACATTGCATGTGGTTACAAGACTTTTTTTTTTTTGCAGTTTTTTAATTATTGTTTTTGTTGAAGTAAGTCAGTGAGAAAGAAATTATATTAATTTAAATAGAATCAAAACTACTTGTTGTGGCACTCTTGCACTTCTCACTCTCATTCAGAAGATATGGGATCAATCCGAGATCATTAGTTTATTAAAATGAAAAAGTTTGATGAGTTGTAAATGAGGGTTCAGGGTAATTTGCACTTTTAATAATTTTATGACCATTGATATGTTTTCCATCTTTTCTGCATGTACAATCTCTTGAATATTAACTGCATTAAATGTAAAATTATACTGTCTGAGATAGCCTTGTTGACGCGATCAATGCTTGGAGGTGATACTATAAATGACACATCTTATTACTCCAATATGGTGGTAATTTCCATAACATTTTAGAGGAAAGGAAATGAAGAAAGGGCTGAGATCACTAGTTTGTTATATTAGCTGATACTAAATTGCTGTTCAGTGACTGAGTAATGTGTGATTTATTGTTTTCTTATTTAAAAGCATTTACCTAAAAATTGAAATTATTAGAACTCCTGAGGAGTGATTAACTCAAGAGGTAAACTCCTAAGAGTGTACTTAGTATTTCTTTAAACAGTATTACAAAACGCCTTTTTACACTAATATGTATAGAGAAGGGATTTTACCCTTTTGGATTTCTTAAGCTTGAACTTAATTTTCACCCTTACTGTAGTAAGAAATTTATGATATTCATAGTTGTAATGTTATTTATTATATATATATATATATATATTGTTATTGTTTTTCACTAAGCTGCATAATTTTAACTGAGTAGCAATATTAAGTCTACTTAAGAGTATACAATCTTTGTATTACTGCTGTATAGAAAATAAGAGAACTGTTAACTACAAAATATTACTCTTTTTCCCCTTCCATCCCTGTTTTGCTGTATACCATGGTAATACCTGTTTTAAATGTAATTAGTGTATGTGTGTGTATAATTATACAAGTTAAAAATAAGTAAATAACTAAGACTAAATTAGCCTGCTGCACTCCAACTTCTCACCATTACATTTTTATGTCTACATTTCATTCTTATTTTTCATTCCTGCTCTCTTATTTTTGTTTTCTTCTCCTCCAATCCATTATTTTCCTTCATATTTTATATAAGCATGTTGGCTCTATTATTGGTGTTAACTGTGTGTGTGTGTGCGTGCGTGCGTGCACATATATATATATATATATACAAACACACACACACACACACACACACACACACATATATATATATTGCATATTGAAGTACACTCTCTTCTTTTGCCAGAATAAATGGCAATCCCTTTTTTGGTTCTGCATGTGAGGAAAGAATTTAAAAGCAGTAGTTGATGACAACCACCTGATGGTGACTTCCTTTATATCAATAAATTGGTAACAATTTCAAAAATATCATTGTTGTAGTTTTAAGGTTCAGAAGTGTTTGGTTTAATTGCCCACTGCAAGCTTGGCAGTCATCTTTTGGATGTTTGTCAATAAAAAAAAAATTTTTTTTTTAATTGGAAGTGTGTTTTAGTATGTAGTAAGGAATGTCACTGTTAGGTAGTGTTTTGGAGATATATTTAAATCAGTAAGCAAAACGTGAATTGTTACTTGACTAACCCATGTTAATCTGAACTATGTCTACCACTTCTTTCCTTACAGTGTGTTTTCTTCCTTTCTTTTCACAGCTGCGAGTAGTCAGGGCCTTTAAGAGCACATTGGAAGATATGGAGGAAAGGCGTAGTGTCCATAGCTTACACAGCTTGCATAGTTTACGTACTTCTCGTAGTCATCCTGGGCCAAGGCCCCTGTCGGACATTAGCTACATAGATGAGGATGTAAAAACACCTTCCCCCAGTGACTATCCATATGAGAAACACCCCCCAAACCCTAGAAACATGAACATGAACTTGAAAGACTCAGTGCACAACAATATTGCAACCCAGTACACTCCTCAGGTGACACCCACAGTGAGTGAAAATGATGCACAAGTGTTATCTGAGACTGCACCTCTGATGGAGAGGCTTCCCCAACCTTCAGTGCACCAATCTCCAACCCCATCTCCCACGACAACCACAAGCCTAACGCCTGTCAGTTCCTCGTCTCCATCATCAACCTGCCCATTAACACAGGGCTACCACCTACTAAGTGAGCCTACTAAAATTCATGAAACTAGCATCTGAACAATTTGTGCAAGTATGGTTGGGCTGCTTTATCCTGGAACACTTTTGTGACAACAGGTTATGGGTTCTCTGTGCTACATGTGGTGTGAAGAAACTAAAGCAACTGAAATAACTGCCTGAGTTGATTCTGTTGGTGTCAAGTTTACTGCTTCTGTCTCATCCACTTGACATTCAGTTGTATATGTATACTATGGAGCAGATTCTCATGTTTTATGACTGTATTGGATCTGTAGGTTTCTGATTTTAATCACAACCAATCTCTGTGAAGAGTTTCAAAAAAATTTTCTTCAATTGTCCCTTCCTTGGTTGATGTTATTAATCTTAGAAAGTGGCAAATTTTGTAATTTTGTCTTCCTAGACTGAGAATTTAGCCAGACAAAAAAAAAAAAAAAAAATAATAATAATAAAATTAATAAATAAAATAAAATAAAACAATAAATAAATAAAAATCATGAGTATGTATATGTGTGCATGTGTATGTGTATATATATACACACACACATACACACCCAGTATACATATCTGTATATACACACGTGTGTGTGTGTGTATATATATATATATATATATACACACACACACACACATATATAAAGTTTTATTTCACTCCATTCTTAATATGGGTAACTTGTTGATGTGCAATACTCATTTCCCCCCTTCCCAGATTCATAGATTTCTATTAATGTATATTATGAACTAAAGAAATTAAGAAACATAATTATAGTAAGGGGCCATCCATAAAAAAAGTGTACTTTGCTCATCCCTATCACATTTCCTCACATTTGTCCTTTAACCTTGTATATGTTAAACCTGTTTTTTGTTCTGTGTGTGTACAAATGGCATTGCATGTCTACTTTTACATGTAGGTTTTTTTTTTTTTTTGCATATGTGTATATGTAGAATGCATCAAATATTGTTGATTTTCCGAGGACTCTGTATTCTGTATCATGTAAATTCTTCTTTCTAAATTGCAACTTTTTTCTGATTTTTCAGATTAGAAAAGGTTTTTTATTTAATTTCAACTTCCCAAATTAGTTACAAATAGTTTTTTTCCAGATCTGTCTACACAAAACTTGATATTTTTTATCTCACTTTATAAGTGCTAATAAGAGATAATATTTTAATGTATAAATGGCATATATCTGAAAGTCATAACATTTCAGTTCATCTAAAGATCTCTCACTGAACTGAATCATGTGCTCACTTTTGATAACAGAGAATGGAATCCTTTTTTTTTTACCTGTATTTATGCCAATAATCCTGTGTAACTTAAATAATGTTACAAATTGCTAATTGCATTACATAAATAGTTTAAATGTTAACATTCCATATCTTTAGGAAAATAGGAATATATATATATCAGCACTGCTTTTCTAAAAGCATGTTTTTTTTTAACCAGTAGTCTAATAAAGGAAAAATTATTTTAAGAAATATCCTCATACAAGGAGGATATTTCCCTATTACATTTACCATCTAAAAAAAGTGATATATATATATATATATATATATATATTTATTTAATGTCTTCAGCTTTATATAATTTTTTTATCATTTAATTGGTAATTCATATACTGTTAATTGTAGAATTAAGTTTTTATAATTCTAACTTACAATTGAGATGGTTGTATTTCTATTTCGCCTTAGAGCTTCTATTTATATAATGAAATACTAAAATAAAATAAAAAAATAATAATAATAATGAAAGCTGACAGTTGATAGTTGAATAAAACATCAGTGATTTCTAAAAGAAAAAGTTAAAAACAAAACTGTATATGGAGCATCTAGGAAAAAAAATGAAATACTTCATCAAAATTAAGATGATAATTTAGTCGCACAAAAACAGTTAGGATAACTAATGCAAAAAAAAATTTTCTGCATGAAATATAAAATGTTCAGTTATTAGGATATGTGAAATACATAATAATCAGTGCCACTTATCTATAAATGAGAAGTATAGTTTCTTATTTGCAGTATCACAAAGAGAGAGAATTAGGTCTTCATTTATAAAAATAGGAGTTCAAAATATCCAATATTATTTTTCTTTTAATTATAAATATTAAATTTGATATCATGCTGTAAGTTTTATTGCATGGTATTGAATTTTGTGCTTCTAGAGACTATACAGAGCTATCACACAATATGCTTTGTAGTTTAATTGATTATTTCAGGCAGATGGTTTTATCTGTCACAAATTATGGTTTTAATTTGCTATCATGTTATTCATTTGCAGCCAATACTGACCCCTTTTTTTTTCCTTTTTTACTTTTGTGTTTGTGTGTGTGTATGTAGTGATGTACAAAATCATTTAAGTGGAAATCTGTCACAAATACAGCAGAAAATATAGTATTAAATAATTATACTACGTATTCCCTTATTCACACCAAAATACACTTTTTCTGATCAAAAGATACAAAACAGATAATTTTTATAACTATGGAATAATAAAAATAGTTTAAACTCAAAGTTAAAGCTATGTGACGAACAAAATTTCAGGTGGTGCATTAGTTTTTTTTTTTTTTTCGTTCATCATTCTGATATGATCTTATGTAATGAAGCTTCTAAAATTCAGAATGCTTGCTTTTTTATTTTAAATGTAATATTTGCTTTTCTTATGAAATACAATTATTTAGAAAATATGAAGATGGGAATTATGGGGATCCTGAGGTGGATTTAAAAATGGATGTACTTAGATAATCACTTTCCATTATACATATTTTTGGAGTAATTTTGCTGTATACCAAACAGAACTGAATATTATGCATCCTTAACTATTCAGTAAATTGGCCTTCCATATACTAAGCAGCTTGAGTTATTCAATCTAAAATACAAATTTTTCTTCTTTGTATTTTTTATATTTGATACTAACTTTATTAGTAACTTTTTTCCTTTCTGCATTTTGTAGTATTTAAGTAGATTGTAATAATGTACACCACTGTCTTCTGAACCTTATTTCCTCAGTAGAAAAATTTTTTTAATTTAATTCTTCCAGCAGCTTCATATCATTAATAGTTTGTAAGTTTCATGCCTGTGAATGGATTGGGATGTCTATGTTATTCCTTCCCCTCCCCTAAACTCGTAACTTTTGGAATTCATTGTCTATAATTCATTTTTGTGCTTTCATAATATGTCTTGCTTTATGACTTTGAATTTTAGGTTTATTGCCATTTCTTAGTAAAGATCCACAACACTGTCATTGTTAAACTGCCCAACAAAAATTATATATTGGAGAAGTTTTATTTTATTTGTATTTTACTATGCATATCATTTATTATTGTAATAATAATACACAATCTCTATAAAGTCACAAGATTCATCATAGAAAAGTCTACCTTATACAACACAAACCACATACCACTCCTTAAACTCATTCACTGTCTGCACCTTTATTAGTAACTTTTTTTTTCTTTCTGCATTTTGTAGTATTTACTATGTTGTAATAGTGTACACTACTGTCTTCTGAACCTTATTTTCAGAAGACAGTAGTGTACACTATTACAACATAGTAAATACTACAAAATGCAGTATTTACTCTTTTTTTTTTCTATTCTGAAATAGAAAAAAAATTTCAGTAGAAAACTTTTTTTTAATTTAATTCTTCCAGCAGTTTCATATGATTAATAGATTGTAAGTTTCATGCTTCCACCTTGAGGGGGGGGGGGGGGACTTCATCTTGCCACTTTCTTTTGCAGTTTCCAGTAATGGCTCTTGTCTTTCTTCTACCATATGAAAAATCTTCCCAATAAATACTTCTTGACAGCCAGTTTAAATGTCTGTCATTACACTCCATCTTCTATCTGCAAAATGCTACAGATTACATTCTATCAGACTGTCTGCAATCCTGATAACATTTTTGTTTTTCACCTTTGTACCCTCTCTAAAATTACTTCATCTCCTTGCCCACTGACCTGAACACAGTAATCCAGATCTGGCCTGAACAGGGATTTATAAAACAGAACCACCATCTTCTTATTCCTTGTAGTCAACATTTCTATTATTGCAGTAATCCTCTGAATTGCCTCCACTACCTTTGCAATATGTCCCCTGAACTTTAAATTTCTATCTACCATTATCCCAAGATTCCTTGCTTCCTCCAGTATAGGCTCCAGCAGTGTATCCTCCCCCTCCGTTTAAAAACCTTAAGTTTAGTTGTATTCAGTCAACATCCCATTCATTCACCCAGCTTTTCAGCTTATTCACATCTTTCTGAAGAGCCACAACATTGGTACTATTACTAATAACTTTTCCCCCAGTTTTGTATTATCTGCAGACAACTGAACAAAGGATGAACAGTAAAGAACCAAGTATTGAGCTCTGTGGAATCCCACTTATAATCTTCCTTCTCCTTACTGCATCCCTATATATACACAGCTCTATAATATCTATCTACTAGACCAATTCCCAGTTGGCTGTCTAGTTCAAATCCACTAAACTGATATCTAAACCCATGTGTCTTAATTTAAATATCAACTTATCATGTGGCATCCTGTAAAACACCATTGCAAAATCCATAAAAATGCAGCATATCCTTTCCTCATCACCTACCTCTGTTATTTTATTTTAAAGGACAACAAGCCACTTTAAACAAGAGCATGCCTCTTCACAAATCCATGCTGACCTTCATAAATAATATACTCAATCAGCTACTCAATCCTATGTATGAGCCGAACTCTAATTCTCCAAAATCTTAACATTACAGAAGAAATCAGACTGGTTTATAATTTGCCATTGCCCTTTTACCACCACCCTTATGCAGTGGCACTATCCATTCCACACCACACTCCCTCGAAACCCATGCCAAAATCTCATCCAGTCCCACTGCCAACATATTTAGAGTAGTTAATATTTGAAATACATCCTTGTCATGCAGTAGCGCTCTCAGGATTTAATCTTGGAGGGGGGCCGAGCACTCAAGATTTAATCTTCAGGGGGGGGGGGAGTTGAGTAGACGATTTGAAAATGCACATGAGAATGTATACGACCTATGACTGAGCATCTGCAGTGATTGCCAATACATGATATCCACGATCTCCTCTGGCCCGGCTTGAGCAAACGAAGTAGCACTCGATCCGCAAGAGCACTACTTCGTTCGCCTTGCTTTCACAGCGACCAGGATTCCCAAGAGCTATAGGGTATTCCCACCTTATGTGGCCGCTAATTCATAAGTAGTATAGAAATAGAAGACACGACACAACATAAATTTAAAAAAATGAATTTTAATTAGGAAAAGATTTTTGGAAATTTTTCTAGTGTTTTTTCTTTTTTTTGGGGGGGGGGGGGGGCAGGGCCCTTTGGCCCCCTCCCTGGGTGCACCACTGTTGTCATGTACCTCTAAAAAACATACTATCCTCCTCTCTCTCTCTCTCAGAATAAAACCTACTTTACTAGGATGAAATTGAAAGGCTGTATAATGTGATCAATAAACAGCTATACTTCTCTACTCTGTCATATGTATTAGTCACTCAACCACCATCTTCATTGCATAAGTTTTTCATCCACAACATTTGTCTTCCTACTGGCCACATAACAAAAGAACTCACTGAAACTCTTCTGTTATGTGAAGAGAGAGAGACTGCAATCCAAGCATTGCAGTGCTAGTCACTCTTTCTCATATTCCAGTTTTGCCTTCCTTATTTTACTAGTCACTTTCATAGCATGAGCTTTATATTCCTGCTTCTGCTCTCTACCTCTCTCTTTATACTTTTTCTGAAACATCTTTTTTCATCTGTAATTCCTGTTGAATTTCCCTCATCTACTTTACTCCACTTTTTTCACTTGAAGTATGCACTCAAAAATTGCCACTAAAAATATTTCTTAACTAGCTCACATTCACTATTGATTTATCTCCCTTCATTTTTTTTCTATCATAGCTACCCTAAGCTAGTTTTTCTAAGTCTGTTATAATGAACTGTCTTATAATTAATTCCACATAAATTCCTTTCTCCTTGATACTTCTGCATGTATGTTCATCCTCACCACCCAGTCAGTGTTCTGTTTCTGACCAAATCCAAACTCTTGATCTTCATGTTCCTTCTACAACATGCTGCCTAAGACATCCCTCAAGAATTCCAGAAATTCATTTATTTTTTTACTGTAATCTTTGGCTGCCTAATTTATGTTGCTATGACTAAAATGCCCCATAATGCTTACTTGTTATTCACTTGTCAAAATAATTTGCCTTAAGACTGCCATTCATCATCCTCTGTTTCCTGCCATCTGTCACCATATATTCACAAAGCTATCAGTACCATTTCCCTTCTGGTTATCTCTACACTAAGAGGATACAACTCTTCATATATCATCAATAACATCCTATCACCAAGTTTATCCTCTCTGTCTGCTGAAATATTCTATTTATAAGAGGGGAAAAAACCCTAACCCCAATAAAAATTATTTAATAAAATAGATTTTAAAGATTTTCACTTTGTTTATTGCACACCATCAGGCACTCTAAAGAAGTACAATGGAAAATTCATATAACAACCCAATTGAAACTGCATGCTATAATTGGGTTATCTTTTTATATGCATTTGTATGTATGCTATGTTGTAAACTGTAACACTATTAGGATCCTAAAAAAAAAAAAATAATAATATACTTGCTGATAACAGTCTCCTAGAATTTGGACATAGATAGTCCATTGTTAAGGTAAGGATGAAGTAGAACCTCAGTACTTTCTTTGAAAAGTTATTCAGATTTGAAGATATTTTGTGCAGAAACTTTGTATCATTGCAAAGAATCTTGTAACTATTGTCAGTCCCAGGCTGTGCAGAATGGTGTTTAATCAATTAAATATAAGGCTGGTGTTCTGAGATATATGTTTCACTTGATCAGCTAGTTTGTCCAAGGTTTAAATGTTGTCAAGTACCATCACTTTTGATCCAAAGTGATGGTGCTTTTTTTGTCATTACATTGAAGAATAACATCTTCACTGAGATTTTTGTGCAGAAAATTATGATTTACATCCCAGAATCAAATTTACCCTTGATAAAGAATGAAATAGAATTTTATCCTTATTAGAAGTTCAGCTCAGGTGAGACCTCTCTCTCTGTACATTAGCACTATAAACCAATCTTTTCTGGATATTACATGCATCAAATATCTGCACCAAACTTCTCAAAAATATAGAGTACTTAAATCATTAATGTCGATTGTGTAATTCGTTCTTCAAAAACTTAAACAAGAAATTCAGCAATCAAACTTGTGCTCATAATGGCTGCAATCCAAAAATCAACAAGAAAATCATCAGTTAGCTCTCTCCAAATTCTAGAAAAAGAAATTATTATAATTATTATTACCTGATGCCTCCAAGGAGTCCAAGGGCTCATCAAGGGAGGGTACTCTACAACTCCCCGTCTCCAACTTCACATGATTCTATCTGAGATATTTAGCACACTTCAGGATGTGGGTCTATTGTTTGTTAGAAACTTCAACTTATTTCCACATACAAACATATCTGTCAGATATACCTACTACCAGACAGCAACAAAATTTCTCTCTTGTTGCTGGTGTTTATCAAATTTCATGTATTTGCATCTTCTCATGTTTTGGACCAACTAGCTAATCAGTTGAAAAACTTTTTCAGAACACCAGTCTTATATTCAGTTGATTAAACATCATAATTTTTGAACCATGGGATTGACACTCTCCACAGGATTCTTTAGAAGACAAAGTTGCTGCATAGAAATATCTTCAAATTTAAATGACTTTTCAAAGAAAGTGCTGGACTTCTTCAGCATTGTCCTAACATTAACCTCAGTGATGAATTATCTGTGCAAAAATCTGAGAAATTGTTATCATCAAGTGGACAACATAGCATACATGCAGTTGCATATAAAAAAATAACCAGCATTATATCATGCTGGCAATTTCAATTTGTTATTTGAATTTTCCATTGTGTTTCTTTACAATACTAATTGTTTGCAATATGCAAACCCAAAATATTTATATACTAAGTGTTTTATTAAATGACTTTTAATGTAGTTAGTTAATTTTTTCTTCTTACAAGAGATTTCCCACAGGTTTCTCTTCATTAAAAAAAAAAAAAAAAAAAAACATTCTGTACTCATTCTTTTTCTGTCAGGACATCATCTTCTGTTAACCATGTTTCACTATAAAAATAATCTTTGGACAAGCTGAATCTATCACTGCCACAAACTCATTTCTTTCTTCCATGGAGTAATAATGGGGAAAATATTATTTTATTCATTATTACTCTCCCTAGAATCTTCTCAGCTCTGCAATATACCCTCCCATCTTCCAAGCCATTATCTCCACACGAGACCATCCCTGCTGCCTTCCATCCTAGAAACTCTAGTTTCCCCTGTCCTAATACTCTTGCTTGCCCAGAGAATATGGAGGGACATGGCCATTTGGAAAGGCCCATGTCCCTCCATATTCAGACATAACCCCATGTCCATAGCTCTCTTCTATCATCAGATGCACTGTGAGCATCCATTTATTCCAGACCTCTCTTCTTACACGTATTTGCTGTCATGTCATTCATTATTGATGCTCTTTTCTCCACCTCCACATTATCTCTTCTCACAATCTTCTCTCTCTCTCTCTCACACACACACACTTCTTCACAGTCTAACATTGATTTTGCTACCCAGTTCACGCTACCTGTCAGGTCATTCATATCAGCTATGAACATCACTCATCCACATTTTCACACTGCTTCATTGCTAAGTCACTGATTCACAGTGTGAATTATTGAATCTCCCTATATCTCACTCCTCACAGCTTCATTCATTCCTCCCTCAGTGGCAACCCTCTCTCTGTCTGTCTATCTCTCTCTCTCTCTCTCCCCTTCCTCCATGCTTCTCTTTTTCTCCCACTCTCTTACCTTCATCTTATCTCTCTCCCTTGCTTTTATATTCTACCCTCCCCCCTTTCCATGCTTGCTTTTTTCTCCCATTGGGTCCAAATCCCATCTAGAATGTGAAGAACCTTTTTTGAGAGCTCTTGAACCAACGGTGTTTAACCAATCTTGTATAGAGGTAGCAAGGCTTTCCCCTCCCAGAAAAAAATTTTTCATCCCACAAAACAGGCAAACTGACCATTAGAACACACTCAATTAGCAGACATTAATACTGGCCCCGTAGCCTGAGTTGCTTCAGCCATAAATCCAAATAAACCAAACCAAATTTTTCTTCCACTTTCCTGCCTTCCTTTTATATTCTCTCTCTCTACTTTCTTATCTTGTTTTCCTTGCAATAGTTAACCTGTCAAGTCTCCTCATTTCTTATTTCATACTCCTCAACCCCAGTCTTCATGTTGTCCCTCCTCAGTATCTCCATTTCTCTCTCTCTCTCTAAGCATTCTTCCTTCACTCAGCATTCACCCACAATAATCAAGACCACCTTTCAGAGCTACTACATTTTCTATACATATTTATTTATTTATAAACAAGCACAGTAATTACTTTCTCATATGAATCCTTATTCTAACAGTTCCACTTCTTACTTTTTGAAAATTTAATTCCAAATTGATCCCATATTTTCATTTCAAATTAAACTGTTTGAAATATTCTAGTTTTCAACAGCATACATTTTTTTTTTTTTCAAATACTGAATAGCTTGGAGTTTTTTTTAAGATTAATGTTATCTTGTCTGTATATGTGAGTGATGTAGACTTTCATGTGGGTTAACATATTACTACACTAAATTTATTATACCTTGGGGTTTCCAGTTTTTAGGCCACATAACAAACACTAATTAAATAATTACAGTACCTATTTATTTTCACTGCTACTATGTAGTTTCAATACCATTTGCAGAAGGTTGTCATCATGTAACATGTAATTAGAGTTGAAAGATAAACATAAAAAATATGATACAGGTTATCACTCTGCCTTCCATTCTTGCCACAGTGTATTATGCATTGTGGCATGCATCATTCTGATTGGCAAATCTTATGTGCCATAATCTGAAAAATTTCAGAAGATTTGAAACATAGATTATTATTACTATTATTACGGGCAACTCCAGGGAGTCATTAGACTCATCGAGGGAGGCCCCAAATCATATTCATCACAACTACCTGACATTCATACAGTATCTATCATACCTCGCCTTAAACTCATTCACTGTCACAGCATCCACTACAGACTCAGGGAGCGCATTCCACTCATTCACTACTCTAAAAGTAAAGAACCCAGCTCTAACACCTTTACTAACCACACTTTTTCCCAGTTTCCATGGATGTCCCCTAGTCCTCCCACAACCAGCCCTGTTCTCAAAAATATCTTCTGAATTAATTTTATAGAAACCCTTCAGTAATTTGAATGTCTCAATCATATCTCCCCTCCTCCGCCTATCAACCAATTTTTGCAACCCACAAATCCTCAACCTGTTCTCATACGGTTCATTCCACAGACCTGCTATCATCTTGGTCACTCGCCTCTGGATCCTCTCCACATCCTCCCCATCAAGAAGAAACCTAGGTGACCAAATCTGAGCACAGTAGTCTAGATGGGGTCTTATCAAGGCTCGATAGAGAGGAACAATAACCTGCTTGTCTCTGCTTGTCAACGTATTCTTCAGCAACCAAGTGATTTGATGAGCTGTTTTGGTCACTTTTGCAATGTGTCCCCTAAATTTCAATTCCCTATCCACCAACACTCCTAAATCTCGTGCCTCATCAATTTCCTGGAGCAGGGTTCCACCAATGCAGTAAACTGCCTCCAATCTTTTCACCCCAAAATGCATAACCTTACATTTTGCCACATTAAACTGACATCCATTCTCCTTAGCCCAGACCTCCAATCTATCCAAATCATCCTGCAAAATTTTGACGTCATCTGCATTCACTATTGCCCTACCCAACTTCGCATCATCCGCAAACAAATGAACTGTTCCTCTCAGATCATTTCCTATATCATTTATGAACAAATTAAACAGCATTGGTCCAAGAACAGATCCTTGTGGCACACCACTAGTCACAGGCCGTCTTGTGGACTCTACTCCCGAGTAAACCACTCTCTGATATCTCTCCGTCAACCACCCTCCTATCCATCTCACCAACCCTATGTCCATTCCCATATGCTGCAATTTACTGATTAGAATTCCATGTGGAATCCTGTCAAAGGCCTTGGCAAGGTCCAGTAGAATCACCGTAAACCCATTACTCTTATCCAGTTCAGCCGTCACTGTGTTATAATACGTGAGCAAGTTACTGAGGCATGATCTACCCTTCACAAAACCATGCTGTCCCCGATACAGTATCCCATTTTCTTCAATCCAATCTTGTATTTTCCTTTTGACTATTTTCTCTAAGACCTTTACAATGATTCCTGATATGCTAATCGGTCGGTAATTTACAACAGCAGTCTTGGAACCACCTTTATGCAGTGGAACTATTTTCCCCTCTTTCCACCCACTCGGGACTAACCCAGACCCGAGACTCAAATTAAACAAAATGGTCAAGGGTACTGACAATTCTTTAGCTGCTTCTCGTGCAACACGAGCTGGTATACCATCCAATCCCACAGATGTATTGACATTGAGGTTATGCAATAGACTACTCACCTCCACTTCATTAACCACAATTCCCGTATAATCTACTGGTTTATTCGTTTCTGCAATGTCACCACCTTGATGATATACTTTTGCAAAGTGCTCACTCAGTAACTCAACTATCTCAACTGATTCAGTTACCTCCCTACCATCGGCATTCTTTAAAATCAATCTGCCATGTACATTTTTCCTTTTACTTGCTACATATCTAAAAAACTGTTTAGGATTCTCTTTAGCCTGCATGGCCAATGTTCTTTCGTAATCCTTTTTTGCTTTTCTTACCACACTCGTCACCCTTCTGGCCTGCACTTTATACCGTTCATGTGCCTGCCGGTCACCCTTCTCCTTAAATTCCCTCCATAGTTGTTTCTTTTTTTGCAACTCAAGCTTAATGGTGTTATTCATCCATTTAACCCCTACTTGATTTATTATTCGGACTCTAGGTATACAGTCAGCCATTGCTTCATGCAAGCACTTCTTAACTACCTCCCATGCACTATCAACTTCTAGTCCTTGCAGTTGTACATGCCATGGCACTGAACCAATCAAACTCCTAAGCTTGTCATACTTTCCAGCCCGATAATTCCACATGTACCCTGTCTTAATTGAAAATTCTACACCTTTAGCCACCTCCCAAGTCAAGACCCTATGATCACTCTCACCGATTGGTGGCAATGTGGTCATATTTGTTACAGCCAAATCCTCAGATGTAATTACTAGGTCAAGCACTCTCTGACCCCTAGTATTTTCCATTACATGCTGTCGCAGATAGTTATCCCTTAATAACCGCATAAAATCCAGTTCCTTCCTCCCATGTGTCCTCTCCTCACTCCAATCAATGCGACCATAGTTGAAATCTCCCATAATAATCACCCTCCTTCCACCCATTTCTTCTATTTGCTTGTGCATACTGTCACCACCATCTTTTCCATCACCTGGTCTATAGCAGCACCCAATTGTATATTTAGTTCTGCTAGCCACAATCTCACACCAAATGGCCTCAAATGTGCTCTTTTCTCTATCCTGCAATTCAACTTCTATTCTCCTTGGCTGGAGCTCATCAGCTATCATCAACAATACTCCTCCCCCCATTTTATTCTCTCTGTCATTCCTGAACACACTATACCCATCACATTCAATCCCACTAGTTATATCATCTACAGTCAGCCATGTTTCACTAATACCTATAACCTGTGGTCTGGAAGTGCCAACCATGGCCAAAAACTCTTCCTTCTTGTTCCTAATACTCCTAGTATTAGTGTACATGAATTTAAGACCCCCATTAGTCCCAACCCTACCTTGATGCCTTATATTAACTATCCCACTCTGATTTGTTGTCCTTATTTGCTCTGGCATATTATATTCATTCTTACATTCAACTGCCTCCATAAGGACTGTATCTCTACCCACCCCCCCTAACAAATCTAGTTTCCCTGAATTTGCACGTCCACTACATTCAGCAACACTTTCTCAAGTCTTCTTACACCGTAACCATTCAAATGCAAGCCATCCATCTTATATAGATCCTTTCGCCCATCAAACTCACTCCACACATCCACAAATTCCACACCACTCGTCATACATAACCCACGCATAAAGTCATTTGCAATTATAGCCCTCCTTTTAAACATTTCACTGTCATACCGTGGCAAAAGACTAATCATTCTAACTCTCTCACTCTTTTCTTTTGCTACCTCAAACAATTCATTCAGGTCTTCTATCATTTCCATTTTATCTCCTTTCAAATCATTCGTACCTGCCACAACAATCATTTCTTTCACCCTTTCCTTTTGCTCTCTAATAGACGCAGTTACGTCCTTTATGGTCGCACCAGGTTGGTACGATTTTGTCAAATCCTCTACTAACACACCTCGTACTAACGAGTCTCCATACAGCACTCTATCCTTCATTTTGTTCATGTTCACATTCATACGTCTATTTTTCCTGTCATACCTTTTATTATTGGTTGGTTCATTCAGTCTACTTTTGTTCATGCACTCTAGCTGCTGTTTTGCTCTTTCTATCGCACTATTCAACAACGCGATCTCACTCAATGTATCTATCTCATCTTTTTTGTTGATCTACTCCTACTACATAGATGAATATCTTTGTAGTAGGAGTAGATAATACTAACTTAATTCCAACATCTTTCTCTTAATTCATAATCTCAAAAGTATGTTATGTCATATTAAATTGTCTTTCAGATCTCCTGAAGTCAGAGAATGTACTGCTGTAAAACTGAGAGAAAGATTTTACAGTATATGGAGATATTTCAATGCCAAACAAGACATTCACCCAAGCTTCAGTTTGTCTATTAGACTGTGACATGTAAAGTTCACGAATCATATTATATATGCACATACAGAAGTAAAAGCATTTCACAATGAGATAATTATTACTGCTAATAATAGACATCCACTGAATCCACAAATGCATTGCTAGGGATCACACTCAACCAGCATTATATCTATCATAGTGAACATTAAAGTCATTCACAGTATACTTTAATGATGAATAATATCTGCTCTTTTCATCCTCCTTTGATTGATCTCATCCATCCCTTAGAAACGGGTAGAGTCTCCTAATGAGGGATTTACGACAAATTTAATGTGGCCAGTTCATCACTCCTTGCCGCATCCCCTAAGGGCAGTATTCATGACTGTAATCGGTGTGTGTGTGTGTTCACAGGGCCGATTTGCCTGTTCTGGGGGACAAAAAAAAACTGAGTTTCCGGTTGAAAAAAAAACTCTACCTCTATATGAGACTGACTAACTCACCTTTCGTCAAAAGAGACCAGATAAATCATTCTTCATGCCATCATTCTTTACATCACTGATGGGAATTGAACCCGGTCTTTCCAACTAAAGGGCCTCGTCTATACCAACTGAGCTACGGAGACTCTCTTCCTTCTTTACCATACCTTTATACAACTTCCTGGTATGGCCTCTCATTATTCTCCCCCTCCCCACCTAGCACTATATATTATTCCTTACAGATTAATCCGTAATATCTCCTCACTGACTTTTATGTTTTGGACATATAACATTTCCTGTCTATCTACTAAACTCTGATTTACATTTCCTCAGCTTCTATACCATAACCAATATTCCATAGTCCTAATATTGTCTCAGTTACTTGGGTTTCCACTCTCTTTCCAGAGTTTCTTCATCACAATGTAAACCAAGTGACCAAATTTGTTAACAACAGGCCATGTGTGATCTCATCAGCATATTCTTGACATAATAGTAAATTTTATATGTTTGTACATATGCTCCAACTCATATATTTGTTGATGAAGCTAGAAACCTAGAGTTTATAGCAGACACCAAGTTCAAGTTTAGAGGTTATATTACTAAGATGGTTAAGTCATAATATTGCATAACTGCAATGTTTCAGCCATAGCCAAGTTAGTTGGTCTTGGACGTGGACAGCAGGGTTTTTTCCACCAGTTTATCTGGGGTTTTTCATCCTGCAAACACACAAACTGGTGTGTGTGTTCACAGATCCTGTGAACACACACACGGATCTACAGTCATAAATACTTACCCCCCCCCATGAGGGAAGCGCAACTTGCCCCAATAGGGACAGGGGAGAAAAGGGAGGTAACTCCATACGAATAAATAAATAAAATAAACTGCAATGTTGAAGAGAATGCCCAAACTTAGAGAGAGAAGGAAGTTATTTTTCCACTTTCCAGGGCTTTGATAAGACCACATATGGGTTACTCTGTGCAGATATGGTCATCTGGCTTCTGTGAAAGTGAAATGACAGTGGACAAGATCCAGCAGCAGGTAACCAAGATATCTGGCTATATCTGGAATTGCTAATGTGAGAACACACTGAAGAAATGTGGTCTTCAAATTTTGACAAATGATAGAAATATACAAGCTGTATACAGCCAGCTTCTGTGAAGGTGAAATGACAGTGGACAAGACCCAGCAGCAGGTAATCAAGATGATATCTGGCTATATCTGGAATTGCTAATGTGAGAACACACTGAGGAAATGCGGTCTTCAAAATTTGACAGATTTTGACAAATGATAGAAATATACAAGCTGTATACTTGAGAAATTTTACAGCTGATCACAGGTGCATTGGGTGGGGTGCTCAAGTTCATCTCTAGAAGCTGAGTAAGAGTGTGGTTAGGAAATATGTGAGGTCTAGTTTCTTCTCTTGGCATGCAGTGAGTGAATAGAATAAGCTGCCAGTGAACATTGTGATATGATGTAGATATCCTATGATCTGCAAAGGACCCTCCCTCTGTGAATCCATAGAGGTGCTCATGTATATAATCATAATGTTATAATCTGCCTCATGAAATTTTGCAAGTAGTGTCAGCATATAAAAATAAACAAGTATAGTACTGTAAATACTTTTTTTAGCAATGGTTAAGTGGGGTAAAAAGCTGTAATAAACATCCTGTATATACCTTTTTTTGGAATTCCTGTTCTTACTTACTGAAGTCAGCAAAGTAACATAGCAGTATGATGTCTAGTTAATTTAATTTATATATTATATTCTCCCACTGTTGATGAGAAAATATCATATTGTGGAAAGTAATTTAGATACAGAGTTTTAAATCCAGATTTCTCGGAGGATAGGATTTTCTGCATTTTCAACTTTTCTGGAATTTCAACTAGTATATATTTTAGCAAACAAAAATTAAAGAAAAATATTGAAAAGTGAACTATTTGCTGTACATTTCCACTTTGCAGAATGAAGTATTTGATTCATTAACATTCTTCTTGTTCATCTGACACTGTCACAGAGTTCATAGTCTCACTGCAGGAGAATCCTCTAACACAATACCTATCACATCTCATCTTATTTTCATCCAACGCAAAAAAAAAAAAAAACACTCGCCACTCCTACTTGCAGCCCATTTCATTTTGCTCACCATATGCCATGAACAATATATATATATATACCTCATGCCATATTCTGATGCAGCATTCATAGGTGACTCTCCTCTCCTTCTTTCCTTATCTACCATGGATTGAAAACTTTCTCCTGTATGATATATGCTACAGAAATTCCTTCTCATACTGACGTGTACATTTGTTATTACCCCCCCCCTTTTGTTTATCAAACTTTAAGCTCAGCCCACATTAATTCAGTCTGTTCACATAATAAACATCCTACATTCCTGATGATGTATTGGTTATGCATTCTAAGTAATTTCAGCCGTTTACTTATCCCAACAGAATCTAGGTTACCATATCTGTGCACAGAAGTCCAGAAATGACTTATATAGAAGATAAACTTCCTTATCCCTATAAGTTATTGTTGTAATGACTTTGGCAATATGGCACATATTTCATTTCCCCTGTCTGTTATCACTCCTATCTGTCTAGATGCATCATCTTCTTATAGCTAATTTCCATCAGTATTGTACTCAGTATTCCAAAATGTATAACCTTGCATTTGGCAGCATTAAAGTGATGCCCATTATCATTTGCTGTTGTGCCAGATTCCTTATATTATCCCTCCCAACTTAGCATCATTAAAAACAATTGATATCTCCTTCTAGACCATCCCTGTTTTCATTAATATCCAAATTTAACAGCAGGGATTCAAGGACAGAACTCTATGCTACCACTGATCATTCTCTATCCTATTCAACTCTTTCTTTCCATTAATTTCTAATACCTGTCTACATCTGCTTGACCATACCCACGTGTATTTTTCATCCTCATCTATTTTAGTTTATATAACAACCTTTTGTGTGATATTCTGTCAAATATCTTTAAAACATCCAATAATGCTACAATATCTTTATTCAACTCATATATCACTTTATCATAAAATGCTTGTAGATTCTATTAAAATAATAGAATTATTGTTAACAGAGTTGTGCTCTTTTCTATGGAGGATCATCTCTCATCAGCCTGTTTGCTGGATACACATCCTAAGTGCATACCCCTCTCCAGTATTTTAATTATCACTCCAGAGATTAGTAGTAGAACCATCTTGTCTTCATTCCAAGATGGAGACTCTGCTCTAAGACTCAAATACAAGGCCAGGCACAATATTAATTCTCTTTCCTCTCTTTCTTGATACTCATGCTGATATTGTATCTACTCCCATTGTTATACTTGCATTAAACTCTTGTAATATCCTCTAGCATCCCTAGCTCATCCACCTCTACTCTTTTATCTAGACCTTTCATGGTATCTGAAACTTTATTATCAGTGAAACCTACATATGGTAAAGTGAGTCTCTGACTCCATGGAGGTGTCGGATGTTAATAATAATAATGCTAATTTTGTTCTTCATTTTTCTACCATCTGTATTCACTAAGGATATTCTTCCTAGAAGAATGACAGTCATGGTAAAGAAGGACTTAGCCTTCCTTACCCTGGCTATCATTCTCCTAGTCTCTGCTTTATATCACTTTAGACCTGCTCATTAAACTGATTCCAATATTTACTGCATAGTAATTTCTTTATATACCTGTTGATTTTACTCATCCATTTAACTCTTAAAATTTATCCTCCTATCTTGTTTCCTTCAGACTTCTTGATTTTCCATGCAGTGCTGTGTTGTTTACCTTGCAGCTTTTCATATCAGTATGGTACTTTATGTTACCTCCTTAGCTTATCATAATTACCTAGCTTGTGGTATTTTTCAACTTTCACATCTCCCCTCCTCCAAGTCAGAATTGCACAATCATTCTCTCCGGTCAGAGGCAAGGTGGCTACCTCATTTATAGACACATCCTCATGTCAGGTCCCTTCCTTGACATGCTGCCTGAGGTACTTATTAGTATCTCTTAATTCCCTCTTGTTCCTCCACTGCTTTTGTATACTTTTTTTTTTCTTTACTGTGGTACCATTGTTGATACAATTCTAGCAGTGAAACTTGAATTGTGATGGACTATCATACTACTTGTTATATTGTCTTGAAAGGTGACATAACAGAATGTGATGGTGGATAAAAAACTGCAATCCTTACGAATTGTGATTGAATCCTTAGTCTTCCCAGCAACCAGTGATGAAATTGTAGTATGATTCATCTTTATTTTAGAGCAAAATATTTTTAAAGAATGCTGCATTTTTAGGCAACTCTAGTTTTTGGGTGTCAGGATTTGAGGCTTTGTATTGTTATTACAAATACTATGTACTTGGATGGATATCATTTACTTGCATTACTCATATTACATTTCTTCCTCTCTCATAGTATTATTCAACATTTTCACACATCCAAGTAATGACTGTGACACGAAACAAAATTTTGAAGTTATATACCTCTTTTAACATTCTTATTTAAATACATGCAATTTGGAAGTATTGGAATACAAAATATAATATGAAAAAACATGTTAAAACCTGAAATAAGATCTAATTTTATAAGGTTTAGCTTTGTATAAATGCTAACTGGACTAAAAAAAATTAAATAAATAAAAACAATTTTATACACAAGACATATATTTAACTTTATAACTGCACACATTTTTGTTTCTAAATTATATATAAGGTATTTTAAAATCTTCACATTGCAATCAATATTATACTTCTTAACAAACAACATTGTAATACCGTGTAAATATTATATATTTACAGACATGTTTCTCTCAGTGTTGCTCTTTCCATCATGATTTTGCATATATGTAGGCAAAAAAAAAGTTCCAGTTTTTGTCTTTTTGTTAAAAAAATCCTTTATTTCTGTATGGTTGGATTGGAGTGATATAATCAGTTACACTTGGCAAGAAATTATATCATTGTTTTTATGTGAAAGTTTGTATGTGAAATATCTTCACAACTAAGATACTGACTTGGTTGGCCAAGTGGTTAACATATCTGCCCCAACCAACACTGCGGGATTGAATTTTATACATAATTCTGGATTATGTATAAAATGAATAAAAATATGTTTGAAAAATTTTACATATAAAAGTAGAAAAAATCCACAGCAATCCCACAATACTAAGGTACTACTATAGGTTTACTTTCATGAGTGGAGGTCATACATACATGTATATATATAAAACAAGTTGAATTTTATGGATACATAGCAATACACACAATAATATCCCTTTTTGCAATCCTTTATCCAAAGTATGCAAAGACCTAGCTTTGTAACTATAGTACATTAGTACCATGGGTTAAGATTTTTTTTGTAATTTATTTTATTTTATATATATGTGTGTGTGCATTTTTTATGGAATCAAGAAAAACTGCTCTAGAGACTAAAATGTAACTTTTTTAAGCCACTTCAGGTCCAGTGAATGGATTGGTGACCTCATACTGGACAATGAAATTCATCTGCCACCTAAGAACATTCACAAACATCCATACCAACAATGGGATTTGAACCAGTAGCCTGTTGGTTAGAGATTAGTATGCTAACTCGGTCAACCAGTTGGGGGGGGGGGGGACCTTTAACATTTGGCCTATCTTCTTCCACTACGTGTTATTCCCGCTTCCTGTGCAGGGTCTACGTGTTACTTAGATGCGACCTTGTTAGTACCACTCCCAACCGACCTGCCGCTGGGAGGATATATTTTTGACTGTAGTAGCGTATGTTCACAGGGCTGGTTTGCCTGATTGTGGGATGAAAAACACCAGATAAACTGGCAGGAAAAAACTCTACTTCCCATACCCAAGACCGGCTAACTTGGCTATGGCTGAGGAAATTCCTCACGTCTTCGCCAGGAATCGAACCTGGGACACTCCTTTCCCAGTCATATGGTTGTGAAGCGCAAAGCCACTAGGCTAACCATGCGGACAACATTTGGCCTATAGACACACTTAAAAATAGTAAAATTACCTGTATTCTGCACATTATCAGTGTCAGTTCATAGAAATACTAAATGCTAAAGACTATGATTATACACAAAACCATATATGCAAATTAACTTTTTTTTTTTATCTGTGTCAGTCAATTAAATGTTCAGAAATTTTACGTGAAAAATAAAATAATACTATCAAAGTCTTCATATATCTGATATAGTTTGTATAAGCAACATCACATTTTAAAACAAACACACACTGCATAATTACTGTACATTTTTCTACAGTTGCAAAAAATTTTTGTTATTGCATGAAAACATCCATGGGATACAGAAACTCATTGTGGGAGACCCACGTTATCCACACAACATCCATCATACCTCTCCTTGATTGACAAAGCATTCACAATAGACTATGGTAACCCATTCCATTCATTCACCACTCTCTAAATGAAAAATCTAGTTCATTCTCAAAAAGAGAGTGCAGAAAATCTTACTTTTTTTTTTTAATAAAATCCCCTACATATTTTCATCAAAAATCACTGGAAAGGAAAGTTATCAAGAAAACATATAATACATAATATTATAAATAATAAAATAACATAAGTGCTGTAGAAATAAATTAGTTTAATAAAAATATTCACTCACCAAATGCACAATTCTTAAAGATAAATATAAGCTTTCATGTTTAAATCAATCTTAAAGGGGAGGGCAGGGTGCATTCCTTCTACAGCAGTTACATTCATATTTAGATCACTTGTTGATAGTGTATGCTTTTTGGCAGTGTGAATAGCATTTCAACTAATATTTGTCATTACGATAAAGAGCCAAGAGGCTATTTTTTCCGACGACATAAATTAAGTTAAGGGGATAATAAATCCCGTGTTATTTTACAGCCATATCCGACTGTAAAATAATACGGGATTTATTATCCCCTTAACTTAATATTTGTCATTTTAAAAAAGAAATTAACTTATTCTGTTTACTCATATTGGTAAATAAATTCAAGAAATAATAGTATTAATACCTTCACTGCTGAGTAACACCTCCCCTAGCAATAGTAGAGACCACACACACACATACACAGTTTTGCTTGAAGAATCCCTAAAAGTTTTGGCAGAATCCTAGGATTCCACTGAACAAATTTAAGTAACACTGCTCTAGCCAGATATGCGGAAATATTTCCTCTGCATCAATCCTATAAAAATATTTATACATACTTGCATTTACTTGTGAACTTTTCCATCTTTTATGACAGTGATCTCTCAATTATTCAAATTGAACTTTTAATTAACTGACCCTTGAATGTGTTAATGTATCAACTAGTTTTTTTTTTTTTTTTTTTTGAAAGTGGGGGGGGGGGAATTGGTGGAGCATGCAACACTTATTAACATGCATATAGATACAGATGTGGTGGTGCATTTAAGTAATTATCTGCAGCACAGTATGCAAATAAGCTTAGTTATTTAATGAAATTTATCATATATATTTTATATACTTGTACATAATAAACTGTGTGCTATATACTTAATTTGTTAATCTTATTCCAAACACTCTAGCACACTATAAAGTAAAATATCAGTAAATAATTTTAATTTTCTTTTCATACTCTTAATTTTCAATATTTTTCATGCTTCCAGAGAAAAAGTACCAGCACTTTTTTTTTTTTTTTTTTTTTTTTTTTTTTTTTTTTTTTTTTTTTTTTTTTTAAATAAAACAAAAGGTGTTGGTGGTAACTAACTTTTGGTGCAGCACCATGCACCTTTACTTTCTGTTATCCAACCACTAAATTGATTTCCCATCCATGAAATTAATTTATGAAAATCAGACAACTTTTACAATTGCATTTAGGATTATATTCATGCAAGTAATTATTTGTCAGAAGTAATAACTTAAAGTTAAAATTTCTAAAGTATTATAGTTACCTGCTAATTTATATTTTAGTATATTTTGTATAATATTACAGTTACTCTTTAGATGCAGCTAAATGTTCAGAATGGAAAAGGAAAAAAAAAAAAATATATATATATATATATATATATATGTATATACATATATACATAATAAATTCTTATTGTGATATTCACTAACTTCAAATAATTGAGGTATAGAAATTTGCTACATACATGCTAAACCAGCAGATGGTTATCATAGCGTAATGCTATTTTCTTTGTTCTTTATATTCTGGAATAATTTGGAATATGAAATAAGCTGCTAATTTTATACATAGACTCCACATTTTGACATTTTGGTTTGTGATTATTAGGCTTGTAAATATAGATATTGCAAGAATAGTTTTTAAAAAAGATGTTGTGATTTCAGTGTTTAATTTTTATTTTTATTGAAATTAACAGTACTCTTTATTTTATCATGATTTTAAACATATCCACACACCCATACACACACAAATAAATATATACATATATATACATACACATAGATAGATATAGATAGGTAGATAAATATAGATATGTTGATGATAGATATTAGCTAGATAATTGAAGTTAGCTTTTATCTTTGAATGGGAGGTTTTTGTTACTGTATTATTTGTATGGAAAGTATATGTTTCCCACATAAAAAAGCAGAATCGGGCTTTCTAGCTCATTCAGAATTGTTGAATTTTTTACATGTATTCATTTTCTGATGGCTTTTGGTATAAAGAAGTCACAGATAGTTTGGTATTTTTTACAAGTTGTCTCCTTATGGGTAGGAACACACTGTGATATATTCCCATTCCTTCTACTGTTCTGAAACTGAGCTTTCTGGACATTCCTTACTATTTGTACATACTTTATGGATGGCCCTCATGTCCAGCAGCTAGTGAGTGTCAGAGGACTTGCCTTCTCAATCTTGTCTTCCTCTGACCTCAGGACACAGTGCCATGATGGATGCACTTGTTGCCCTCAGTTACCCAACACCATATCACTCCTCTTGCTTTGTGCACTGTGACCAGGAATTAGTATTCCACTGATACAAAAGGGAGATATGGGGTGATTAAATGTTGAATGAACACTTGTAATTAAAATTTTTCTAAAATGTTTGCACTGTTATCTAGCCATCTGTAATGGCTGGCATGTACATTGGTAAAACTGTTTTTGTATAAAATTGTTAAAATAATAGCCGACACAATGTATTTATAATTAGAACAACTAGTTCAGTACTTAAGCTGTACACAGATTCACCTCTCATTATATATTATCCTGTTATAATAATCATTATTGAGAACTTTGTAAAACTGACAGTTTGGGATTATGGCCAAAGAAAATAAGAGTTACTCAGGTAATGTATTTATTATTGAAGTTAATGAGTGCCTCCTAAATTGTTGTTTAATGTGGTTCATTTTCATACATGTGATATGTCTTCATCTGTATCCCAGATTTCAATGTTCGGTCTGAATGGAATGTATAAGATACCAATAAATTTTAGTATCAGTGGAATACTAGTTTCACTTGTTGGTTTCATACCATGCATGCCTTCTTTACCCGGTTGGTGAATGTTTTAGCCAATTCATTCTATTTTTCTGCATGTTTACTTGACCCAGTTAGATATCATGTTGTATAGTGTTATCCTTCCATCAGACATACCTTAATTATAGACATTTATATTATTGCTGACTTAGTTATTCTATAGAAAATATATAGAATTGTCATCCTTTTACTCCTGCCCATAGTTACAGATTGTCTGAGCTGCTGTATGCATTATTTAGCTGAAACTGTAGCATTTTTTTATGTATCTCAAATATATATATATATATATATATAAATATATATATATAAATAAAGAGGTGCACCTTTGGAATTGCTGGTTGTCCTCATAAAGCAATACTAAGCATGTTGCTCTGCATGCGATGCATGAATTTAGTGCTTCACTCCTTTTAATTATTTTTATTCCCCCTCCCCCACCTGTGTTGTGGCTGCTGGTTACGTTACACACAACGAACAAAGCTTTCCTTCATCATTAGTTTGACTTCATTCTAGTCTGTATGTCCTTCTGAAAGATTATGTATTGTAAATAGAGAGGAAGTGTAAAAATCTGTTGGTAGTCTGTGTATGTGACCCCTTGTTAGCAGATCCCTGTACTGTATAAAGTATATGATGTAAAGTACCCAAGAAATTAAACAAGAACTTATCAACTTGACTGCTGTCATCTCATCACTATCTCTTAAGGTGATTGGAGGAGAATTGCAGGATCGCTTGATCCCCGTTCCATACAGCAAGGCAGCCACGGATGAAGCTGTAAGCCAATTTTTTTCCCATTTTTTATTATTGATTTCAGATGTTGTTGGGTTAACATGACTTGGGCACTAGAAATTGCATGTAATGAGTTAGGAACTGTCTTTTTTAAATACCAAGAAAATGTTTAAGTTTTTTTTATTTATTTAAAAACATAAGGAATGTTTTTAGATATTTCAAATTATTTATGTACTACATGGGGATTGTTATAAGCTGACTTAAAAAACAAACATGCTTAAAAATGTGATAAAAAATACAACTAAAATGGCTTTTTTATAGTTCATTAAGAATACTTGATCATATTATTATTACAACATTTTTAAATAATGAAATAATAAAATTATATATATATCAATCACCAGTATTACACAAGAGCACTCTTATACAACTGAGCAACAAATATATGTTATGCCCAAATTTGCCTTTCAACTTTAGTCATCATATTAAAATGAATTCTATATTTTTATTTCCTACTAAATAAAATAACTTGTATAATAATGAATGGATGAACATTTTTATATTACTGCATATAGAGCTGAAGTGTATAAGGAAGCATTGAATGAAATGGAAATCAGA
This sequence comes from Typopeltis vanoorti, assembly GCF_054136105.1. Taxonomy (NCBI): domain Eukaryota; kingdom Metazoa; phylum Arthropoda; class Arachnida; order Uropygi; family Thelyphonidae; genus Typopeltis; species Typopeltis vanoorti. The sequence goes on from NC_143550.1 coordinate 80,393,712, forward strand.
ACATTTAAAAATAATAATAATAAATAAACACACACACACACACACATACTGTATAATTTTTTTTTTTTATTATTATTATTTCTGAGTCAGTGTTGTGTGTAGAACTCTTTAATTTAAAAATATCAAGTACATGAGGTTACATCTAATCAGACTCTATTTTACTTCCATTCTCTTAATGAATGGCAAAATATTTATACTATGTTTGTTTATTAATTGAAAAACAAATATATATTCAGTGAAACTAGCATATCCAGATTATACAATTTATCATAAAACAGTTAAGTTTTATGATAAATTGAGACACATACTGTTCTGTTAATAGTCTATTCTGTAAGTAACAGTATATTATCTAAATTATAGCACTCATCTTACAAACATTTATGGCAAAAATCATTGAAAATCAGTGTTAAGTTAATAACACTTCACCTAAAGTGTGAATGGATACTTTTCTGTATAATATTAATTTTAAATCTATATAATAATTTTTAGTTTATTTATCTACATATATATATTTTTTTCATTTTAATGTACATAAAAAGTATTTTTGAAGTGAATTGATTTTTGAGTTCTAAAATTTCATTTCTGTCTCTCTTTTTCTCCAAGTAAGCAACACAAATATATTTAGATATATTTTCACAGAAGACTGTAATGTACATGTTAAAAATATATGTGTATGTATGTCATTATATAGTAAAAACCTGCATAAGTTTTTACTATATAATGTAAAAAACTAAGGTAGTTCAATGACCAAACTTGGGGGGGGGGGGGAGTCAGTAGTATACAGAATTTACCCTTTCATGAGAGATAGCTATATTCTATCTAAATTGCAAAAATGGTTCTATTGGACAGCACTATTTTTGCAAATGAGTTATAAACCAAAATATCAAATTTAATAACCATATTGTTGACAATAGCTGTCTTTGTTAAATACCTTGAATACTGCTTTCTGGAAATACAAAGCCATTCAAGACTTTTGGGATAGAAGTCCCTTATGGGTATCTCCTCAAATATACACTGTATAATATTATGCATAATATAATATAGATATATATACTGAAATTTCAAATAATTTATTCTACACAGTGTTGGTATATTATTTTAAGACATTTAATTAAGAGTCAGAATTTAGTGTAGTTTGAGTTGCACATTTGTTTTGATTTCATTAAAATAAAATAAAAAAATATATATGTTAAAGAAGCAATTTTATAAACTTGGTTTTTAATCCTTTTTCCCAAGTAAGCAAACAAGCAGGTAAGTCAAGTTTGCGCCTGAAGTATTTTCAGGTCTGAGTCAACTTGTGGTAAAGGTGGGGTAAGATCTGATCACTTTCCCTTAGTATCTCCCATATGTCCGCAAAGAGATCTCAGGGTCTGACTCCCATCAGTGGGAGCCAGACCCTGAGATGCCAAGGTTGAAGTATACTATACGCTAAAAATGTAGAAAGTTTTTTACCTTGGTAAAAAACTTTCTACATCTTTCTCTCATCCTGAGATTTTTATTTAATAAGGTCAAAGCACCTTGTGGCAACTTGTATAGGTAAAATTTATAAGTTCTGCATTACTTCAACTTTGGCATCTCAGGGTCTGACTCCCACTGACGAGACCTGAATAAAGGTCAAAACCGGTCTGGGTAGTGGCCCTTCCCTTAACATAGCATCATACATGTCTGTAAGGAGATGTGCTTTGCATTATGGGAGATACTAAGGGAAAGGGATCAGAACTTATTCCACCTTTACCACAAGTTGCCTCAGACCTGAAAATACTTCAGGCGCAAACTTGACTTACCTGCTTGTTTCCTTACTTGGGAAAAAAGGATTAAAAACCAAGTTTATAAAATTGCTTGGTATCTTTAACGTATAGTATACCCAAGGTAAAAATACTTTCTACACACACACACACACACACACACACACATATATATATATATATATATATAAAGAATGCTAGCAAAAATTTTAAATGTACTGTTTAAAAAAAAACACTAATGATGCCAGAAAGAAACACTTCAGAAATTAAAATTTTAATGTTTTGTAAAAACAGAATTGAATCTATATTTTCACAACTGAAATTTGATCTCACACTTTTGATTAAACCTGTTTTTACTAAAGTAAGGTACACTTGTTGCAGAAAGGTAGTATCTTAACCAAGATGAGAAAGTAGTAGAAACTTACCATGATAAATGTAGCATAAACAAACAAAAGCTTGTACATGACATACCTTCATAACTATGCCACTCTGAAACAAAGGGCAGTTAACTTCATATTAAGTTGCTCTTGTATCCCATAATGCTTAGTGTGTGCTGTTTTTATAGGTGGAGGATTAAGCAGTGTAGACAGTAGGTTGTGTGGAATGGAGTGTCCTTAGAGATGACATTTGCTAATAATAATGTAGTGTGTATATTGTGGATCCCATCTGCAAAAAAGATGGCAGATGTTTTTCAAGCCACTTCAGGTCTTTAATAAAGAGGATTGTGTATCATACACCAAGTACTGAAAATCATCTGCCACCTAAAGACATTCACAAGCATCTTTATTACAATGTAATACAAACCTACAGCCTCTTTAACTAAAGAGTAGCTATGCTATCCACTGGGCCAGAGAAATCAGCAATTTTTATGAAGCCAACTACTCTTTACAAACACATAATCATGAAGATATTTCTTGTACAGACTTGTTTGTTTATAATGTGGTAAAATATAAATGAAAGCAAGAATATCATTTCTTATCAAGTATGATTGCTTTAATCCTTTTTTTTTCCCCTACTTGTCCAAGTTTCCTGCCAGAATAAAAAGTATCAATATGCAGATATTTGTGTACTTCACTTCTTCTTGTTCTGGCTCACATTTTCAGATTTGTTCCTCTAGATGCTGAAATAAGAGATTTTGGAGCTCTTGAAAGTTGTTTGTATATTGGCTACAATGCTGTTCATCAACTGTATATTGTATTTCTTCTGTTTTTTCTTATTTGATGAGAGAGGATGGTCAGTGTAGTGTATTCCCAACCTTCAAGTTGCATTCATTTACACCTATCTGAATTTGGCTACAATTTTTTCATCTCTACAATAGAAATATGCATCTTGAATAATTAATGCAATGTTTAAGATATAACAGGATTAAAGAGCACAGTATATTAAAAACCTAGTCATATTATTCTTCTTAAACTGTGCACATTCAGAAAATCAAAAATGTAAACATACCGATATGTCGGCATATAAGACTACTCTCAAATACTACAGTAAACCCCTCAAAATCATGGGTCGTCTTATACAGCAAGTATAAAAAGGGAAGCTTAATTTCTTGGATGAACATTTAGGTAGTTGCAATACATCATTATATAAGAAAATAGACAGTGTTTATAAACAAATCAGATTAATTTTTTGTTACATAAATTTATTTAAAATATTACAATAGATGTAAGTCTTAAAAAAACAAATAATAATTATTAACCTCAATTTTCATGTTAATTTTCTTCATCTGTTGAAAATAGTTCTTCAGATTCATTGTTTATATGATCGTCATATGAATCCCAGTTCGAATCCGGTGAATTGATTTCGTTTTCGTCGTCATCAGTGTCCCACAACAGATCATCTTCTGTGCCATCCATAAGATTAGAGATACCACACTTTTTAAATTTTCCATGCTTTGATCACAAAATTGCACAACATATCAAGTGATACAGTGCACATAGATCCACCGTTGGTAAATGATTTTTCACCAGTCAACATCCAATTATTCCACTCTTCTCGCATGTGATCTTTAAATGGTTTGTTCAAGCAGACGTCTAGCGGTAGTAATATAGAAGTTAAACCACCTGGTATTACAGCAATTTTTGTGTTATTATTTTTTTCTAGAAGACTTTTAGTATTCTCAGTTAAATGACTACGAAACATATCCCATACTAATAAACTGTGTTTCTTCATTATACGGGCTGGTCATGTGTTCCACACACATTATTTATCCATAATTTTACACCATTTTCATCCATACATCCTTTTTCATGAAAATGTACAAAAACACCTGAAGGAAATTTTATCTTAGGTTTAGTTTTACGTTTGAAGATTATCATTGGTTTTAACTTGGTTCCAGCCAAACATGACGACACAACCGTAAACCTTGTTTTTTCATGACCTGTACTTCGAACTAGCACACTCTTACTAACTTTAGACTCCACTGTTTTATTGCTTATCATGTCAAAGCTCATAGGAGTTTCGTCCATGTTTCCAATATTTGACAATAGAAATTCTTGTCTCAACTGAATAATAAATTTATGGAAACTGTTAAGTTTGTTTGTCAAGATGTTCATGGTCAAGATCTGCTGATAGTTTTTGAGCAATTTTCGTTTTTTGTCATATTACCAGATTTTGTCTGTTCATAAAATGATTACACCATCCTGAAGTAGCTTGAAATTCTATATTTTCATCTGGATTCAATCTTGACCATTTTAGTGCATATGCTCTAATCATATTTCTTGTAACAAGATAATCATTCTGCCTTTGTTCGAATACCCATTCTGCAACGTGATTTTCCAGTTGCGGCCATCGGGTGATCCCCATTCTCATCGCACATTTTTTTCTTTGGCAATTTTTTTTAAATATCTTCTTTCTTCCCCCATTCTCTTACCACCTTCTCGGTTATGTCAAACTTTCTTGTGGCAGCACAGTTATTAGTTTGCTTTGCCATTTCAATTACCCTTATTTTAAATAGAGCTTCATACTTTCTTCATTTTGTTGCTGGTTCCATGATTTTAAATTATAACAATTTTAATAATCCTAAAATTTAAAAAAAATGCAAAATTAATAATTAATTAAAATTGGGGCTAATCTCTTTTAATTAGGATAATTCGCATAAATACTAAATCTATAATAATCCTAAAATTTAAAAAAAATGCAAAATTAATAATTAAAATTGGGGCTAATCTCTTTTAATTAGGGTAATTCGCATAAATAATAAATACTACGCAAAAAAATAACGGATATGCATAGATATAAAAATAACGGATATAACAACAATACCTAACATTGTATTAATACAAGAAAGAAGAAGTTGGGGGTTGTCTTATACAACCGACATAAGCTTAAAACCTAAAAATAGCCTAAAATTTAGGCCTCGTCTTATACTGCAGTCATCCTATGCGGCAACATATATGGTAATTGATTTTATATATAAAATTTCATCACATCTAGTTGCTAGCATGGTCAACCACATTTCCAGTCATAAGTGGTAATCGACTGGATACCAGTTTTAAGTTGAGAGAATGGAGTGTACATTGACAGACTGTATTGACAATATAGTGATATTAAGAGATCTTACTATACAACATAGTAACATTTATCATGTTTATTATCATGGGGGGGGGGGTGAAAAAACGCAGCAGATTGCTTAGTTTTAAAGAAGCTGAATACTGAAGCCCAACATGATTAGTGAAAGATTAGTATGAAGGATATATTCATTTCTCACATAAATTATGAAATGTAAAAATTTCAATGGATTTTGGTACATATAGTAATAGGACGAAAGGAAATAGAAAAAGAGAATACTAAATCATTATAAAGCATAATTTTTCTATTTAAAAATAAAAACAAAACACATTTTAATGTGGAAAGTGGATCTTTTAATGTTGATTTCATATTACAACTTTAAGCCAATAACCATCAGTTAAATTTTCTCAATGTAAGAAATTTTTTAAATATAGTGGAGTGCAGAAACTATTATACATACAAAAATAATTGCTGCTGGTAATATTTGGAAGCTGTATGATGCATTTATTTAATCAGATTTTGAATGTTTTAAATTATTTTTAAGGTGTTGCATTTTCAGCATTTTCTTCTGTATGTACTGAAGAACAAGGTGCATGGATTCATGAATGGATGTCTTAGTCATTGTTGATTAGATGACAAAGAATTATATCCATCTTTTGATTACTTGCCAGATGATGTGACATACACTATTATGTTATATAATACTAGAGGGGCTCCCCCCCCCTCTGGTAGGTCAGTTCTCCTTGAATTCTGATGACTCGAAAGCCCCCCCCCGAGCCTATGCCGCCCAACACCCCGAGTTCCGGACTGGTAGGCCGGTTCTCCTTGAATTCCGATGACTCAAATTTTGAAGATTCGACACTCAGGGTAGCCCCTGAGTTTCAAAATGTTTCAAATAACTTGACATAAAATATTACAAAAAAAGCTCATCATTTTATATTATAGAGTAGATATTATAACATAACATATTATAATATATTATATTATATTATATATATAATATATCTACTCTATATATATCTATAAAAAAAGATAAGCCAAAATTTAAAACGTTTTTATGTCACGTTTTTTTGTCTTACCGGCCCGTAACTCGTGGGGTTTGCCAGGGGGCGGAGTCCCCTACTATATATATATATAAATATAAATAAGTGGCATCACGTTCCCATTTAGGTTGGACGTACTGTTGTGTGACTTATGCAACCCATGCTACAAAATTCATGTCAATTTAACCATATGATTACATTTTTTTTTATGTATAAAAATTTTAAGAGTGCATAGCTCAAGCGCTCATCTTAATGGGCCCAAAGCAACCAATTATAGGATAACTTTGAATACTTTAATTTATCAATAATATAATTTTAAATATGAAAGCATAAAGATCAAATGAACAATAGCTATGCTTCAGACACTCTGTTTATGTGAGAAGTATAAAGGGTTTTAGATTATCATTGACAAATACTAGAGTGAGACACGGATAATTTGAATTTTGATATGATTTTTAAATACGTCCATATAATGCGCACAGAAATTGGAAAAAGTAATCACTTGGGAAATTATTATTTTTCCAGATTGAACCAAAGAAAGGCTGAAATAATTCATTTTATTTATTTATACACAAGTTCCAACCTCCTTCAACTATAATATATAATCCGCGAAAGCTCTGGCAAAAAACATCAGTAGACCATCAGTACTGTTTCCCATTGTAAATATGGGCAAAAAAGTTATAAATTATTTATAGAAAATTACTTGTTTATATCGATGTCCTGAACATGCCATTTCACATTTCATGCACGCAAAACAGATTTAAATCAGAAAACAAAAACAGCCATTCATGACAAATGACAATCTTCATTTGTTTTGGCAATAACCAATCACAGCCATTGATTTTTGGGTGTTATTGTCTCAGTGCATACCCTGCTTCGCCTTCTGGGTGGTTTAAAACTACTGAAACACTAAAAATTTGACCCACTATGCTAGCAGACACCTTTCCAAAGGCTGAAAGGTGTCTGTATGTGTGACTGCACACTTGGGGCTATTAATGCAAATGTGATGTAATGTTTATGCATTGAAAAGTGTCCTCTTCATGAAGTATTAGTATATTGTGTTTAATTTGAGGAATCATGCAAAGCCAGGAAACAATTAGGGGAGTGTTTAACAGGAATAAATGCAAAAGTATAATATCAGTGATATTGCTATTTCCGTAGGTGTGTGGTGCACATCTAGCACATCCGGAATATACGCTCCTGATATATATATATATATATATATATATATATATCAGGAGCATATATTTGGAATAAAAAGATTACTTTTTCTTAACTTTTATTAAATAATTATTCTCTTACAGATTTAAATATCATGTTTTTGGTTAAACTAACAGCTCATTTATCACATCCTTTCCTATGATTAAAATTTTGATTATAAACCACTAATTGAAAGCAAATATCTTTCATTATAATGTGTTTATACAATCTTTCAGTATTTATACAATATTAATCCCATGAGGTTTTAAAGAGAATAGCATTCACATTTATTAAATGATTTACATAGTAATTTAAAATAATAAAAAAAAACCTACAACTGGCATAGACCTCAAAAAATGAGGTTTTTGCCAGTTGTAGGTTGTCAGGACTATATTTTCAGTTTCAGATAAATATTTATGAAATCATTGATATAGGACAAATATCTGTAAGTTTAGATCTAGAAAAGGCATGTGGCAAGAGAAAACTTGCTCAAAATGTTCAGGAAAACAATATTAAAATTGCAAAAACACATACAGATTTGTACAAACAATAAGTGAAAATGATTAAACTGAAAGCCTCAAGTCTTATGAGGGGCACCCTTGATGGATGCTGTTGACTAACCTTATCTGTGTTGGGTGGGAGGCTTAAAAATTAGTTTCCCAAATCTTGGGAATTTTAATACAACCATATTTATTAAGCCTAGTATTTATTTTTCCTGGTGTTTATCCATATTTATTAAGATTAGGTTGGTTTTTTAAATAGTCTTTCAAAATTCTATTGTTTGTGGTGAAGCATAGTAGTTTTTCCCATTTGATTCTGTGCAAGGTATCCAAGGCATAGTCAACAAATCCTGTATGACTGACCACATGTATGGTGACATGTATTTTTTATGTTCTTCTTTATATTCTTCTAGATCTGTGAACATCTGCCTAAAAGAACATAAAAAAAAAAAAAAATCTCTTGCCATAAGTATGATCAGGCAGATCTTTCTGACCATGCCTTGGAGACCTTGCACAGAAATCAAATGGAAAAAACTACTGTGCTTCACCACAAAAAACACAAATTTGAAAGACTTTTTTTAGAATCAGCAGTAGAAGTAAAAAAACGACTTAATCTTAATAAATATGATAAATTTAGTTTAATCCTTTATCCAAGTGTGTGCAAGCAAAGTTTGCACCTGAAAGTATCTTCAGGATTGAGATAAAGTGGTACAACACTGGGTAACTCCTTGCAAAGGTGGAGCAAGCTACCAACACTCCTACTCAGTATCTCCCATAATGCAAAACACATCTCCTTGCGGATATGTATAATGTTGTGCATTAAGGGAAGGGCCACTACCCAGACTAGTTTCGACCTTTATTGAGGTCTCTTCAGTGGGAGCCAGGCCCAAGTGGAGATACCAGGCAAAAGCATTAGCAAGGTCATCTCCTCCTATAGGGAGCTGCCAAGCAGTGTGCCACCTTTTTATTAAATTACTCTGGATTTAGAGAAAGATGTTGAAAGTTTATTTTTCACTTGGTCAGACTATAATAAATTTAGTTTAATCCTTTATTCAAGTGTGTGCAAACAAAGTTTGCACCTGAAAGTATCTTCAGGACTGAGGTAAAGTGATACAACACCGGGCAACTCCTTGCAAAGGTGAAGCAAGCTACCAACGTTCCTACTCAGTATCTCTCATAATGCAAAACACATCTCCTTGCGGATATGTATAATGTTATGCATTAATAAATTTAATAAATATGGTTGTAATAAACTTCCCAAGATTTGGGAAACTTTAATTCCTAGATCTCCCACCCAACACAGCATTGGCTAGCCACTAGCACCCATAGAGAGCTTCCCCCTCATAGGACTTTCAGTCTAATCATTCCCACTTATTGTTTGTTCAAATTTGTGTGTGTTTTTGCAATTTTAATATTGTTTCTCTTATGATGTCTTAGTGACCGAGATGAAATATAGGAGTGTTTAAATTCTTTTTTAATCACTATTTTTTTAATTATTTATGTTCTATATTTATTCTGTTAAACCCCATAATGAGTTCAAACCAGCGCATAAGTCTAAATAGTCAATTAGTGAACTGAACAGGATTTCCACTCACCAACAGGCTATCGGTTTGTATCCCACTAGGTAATGGATGTTTAAATAATAGTAGTAGTAGAATTTTTATCACCCAGTTTGAAACCACTACTTTGCTTATTGTAGACCCAAGCATCTTAAAAAAATATAGTGTTTGGAGTCTCTCAGGTGGGATTTCTAGATTATGTTTGCCCACAATTTTATTACGCACAGTACTAAATGTGCTATAGGTTGACAACCTTTCATGGTAGGATTAACATAAAAAAAAAAAAAGAAATGCACACACACACACACACACACACACCTGGTTGTTGATGTTCAATTAACTGTAACTGTAGTGCTCGGAATTTACTAGTTCAAAATCTCGTGAAATAAGTAGACTAGTGATGTCTGTTTATTTTTCTATTTGTGGATTAGAATCATGCATTTCGATTTTAAAACATGAAAATGAATGTTTCTTAACATGTGCAAGAAGAAAAAAGTTATACCACAACACTCTGATAGTCATATATCACTTGCAGAATATTATCTTGTACAAGTTACTGTTCATAACAAAGGACTGAATTTTGTTGTAGCACCCAACAGACAAACTTATTTATCAATAAATAATGAGAAATTAGATCACCTCCAGTAAAGTTCACTAATAAAATTAAGCTAGATAAACAAAGCTAAATCTCCTGATAATAAACTGACCATGGAAGAGGAAGAAGAAGAAGAAGAAGATGATTGCCCTTCAAGAGCCAAAGTCCTACAATTTTAATCCTTAAGGAAGGTAAAACTTAATGCCATAATAATAGAAAAAAAAAAAAAAAAACATATAAGAATAACTGAACATGGGCTGGTGGTGCAATGGTAGCATGTCTGACTCCAGATCAGAAGATTGCGTGTTCGAATCACGTCTATCTCAAGGCAGTGCTTTGTTTTCATGCAAGGCAGGTGACTTGGTTGGTGAGGTATGAACAGCAGTTAGCTAATGAAGCCAAAAATAATCCTAAGGAGTTCTTTCAATATGTAGCCAGCAAAAGAAAGAATGATTATGGAAGGATGACATTGATTGGAGAAAATGGTATAAAGACAGCTGTTGTAGAAGGTGTGCTGGAGATACTTAATGAGCAGTTCATAAAGATCTTTCAATCTTGTGAATGTGACTTCATGGAAAGAGAGAGAGATTGGGAGCAGTTGATGATGGGGAGGAGGGACTGACTGTAAGTAAGCAAGAGGTGTATGGGGAGTTGAGAAAACTAGATGTTAATAAGGCTGTGGGACTTGATAATATATCACCATGTATTCTAAAGGAATGTGCCAGAGAGTTGATGCTGGCCTTGACATATTTTTTTTTAATACGAGTCTTGCACTGGGTCAAGTTCCTAAGGAGGGCAAGATTGTGCCACTTCATAAAGGAGGTGATGGAACTCGAGCATCAAACTATAGGCCTATCTGTGTGTCAGGTGTTGTGGTTAAGTTGTTGGAGAAGCTTGTGAGAACTAGGATCCAGAATCGGGTTGACAACAATGGTATTATCTTTGATGGACAGCATGGATTTGCTAAATGGAGGTCATGTTTTAGTAATCTACTTACTTATTACAATAAGGTGACTGCTTCCTTGGAGAGGGAAGAAGGATACACAGTAATATACTTAGATTTCACAAAGGCTTTTGATAGATTACTGTATGATAAGTTGATAGCCAAACTAGAGCGGATGGGGTTGGATATTAGATTAGTGCATTGGATTGGAGACTGGCTATCCAATAGGTATCAACAAGTTGTGTATGGGGGGAGCGATATCCAGGAAAAGGAAAGTCACTAGTGGTGTCATTCAGGGGTCTGTTTTAGGTCCATTGCTGTTTAACTTGTATATTAATGATATACGTGAAGATTTGGATGGAGATATTCATTTTTTTTTTCAGATGATGCAAAGTTGGGACGAACCATGAAGTGTAGTGAAGATGTTGTGGCCTTACAGGAAGACTTGAATAGATTGAGTGATTGGGCATGGAAATGGGGATGCGAGTTCAATGTTGCAAAATGTAAGGTTTTAAAATTTGGAAAACAAAGATGGGATGCAGAATTTATGCTTGGTGAGGATATATTGTTGGAGGTGAAGGAAATAAGAGATCTGGGGGTGATAGCAGATAAGGATCTGAAATTTAGGGGACCATAGCCAAAATTGTGAAGACAACACATGGGCTTCTGGTAATGATGTGGAGGATACTGACTTGTAGAAGTAGGGAGATTCTTGTTCTGTTGTATAAAGCTTTGATTAGGCCACATATGGACCATTGTGCCCAGATTTGGTCACCTGGTTTTAACAGGATGAACAGATGTTGGAAAGTGTCCAAAGGCAACTGACTAAGGTAGTTTCTAACCTCTGGAATGTCGAGTATGAGGAAAGATTGAGAAAATGCAATTTATAGAGTCTGGTGGACAGTAGAAAGAGGGGGAGATATGAAAGAGGCATACAAGTTAGTAAGGGGTTTGTTATAGGATCAATGCTGGAGAGGTTCTACAGAAAATAGTGTGAGATCAGGGAGGAGAACCAGAGATCATCCCTGGAAACTGTATAAAGAGGGTGTGAGAAGCAGGTTTTTTTCATGTAGAGTTGTGAATGATTGGAATGCCTTGTCAGAGAGTGTGGTGTCTGCAGAGAATTTTAGTGTGTTTAAAGCATGGTATGATGAGCTGTGTATGTATGATAAAAGGACCTCCCAGATGAGTCTTTGACTCCATGGGGTCTTGGGTAATAATAATAACTTATCCTCCTAGCAGACAAATCAACCTCTTAACAAGTTACTTATCATCCTGTCAGTAGAGTGAGATAAAAGGCTGTGATTTATTTAGAAGCAGTAGCTTTCTTTCTTTCTTGATGTAATTCCAAAACTGAAACCACATTACCCTTGTTTCCCTACCATACAAGAACGTCTGAAAATATCTTTAAAAAAATCCTCTGGAGATATTATTATTTTCTATCATGTAGAAAATTCCCTTAATTTCATCCAGAAATATATAAGTATGCCACACTACAAAAATCAGATTCCTTATATTCAACTTGGCAATAACTTCCTTCTTGATGAATGTCCTTACTTAAGAACACCATTTCACTTCTCTAAAACAAATTCATCTCCAAACATTTTTGTCATCTTTGCTCACAAACTGCAAGTAACTTTTACCTAATGAAGAAGAACTTGTCTGTGAGGGTCCCCATTATCAGCTACCTTGCATGCTTTTGTCATGCAAGGTAGATGATAATCATGTACATTATCGGCTACATTATCATGTACATTATCAGCATTATCAGCTTGCATGCTTGAGCAGGCAGCTAACCCCTCTAATCAAAAACTAAAAGTCTTTACCAATACATGGATGACATAAATGTACAATATGGTCATATAACTCATAACTCTTACAGCCTTCATTAGTCACCTTGTACAGCCCACAGCCACATTCACTCCAACCATATTACTCAAGATCAACAATTATCTATAGACCTGTCCTTTATTTTTTTATTTATATCACTCTCACACACAAAGTGTATAGCAAGTAAATGCTATGTGTAAGCCGGAGTCAACTGCAAAATAATCTGTTACCATTATTTTTTTTGAAGATCTGGAGGTTATAGTCTGGGCAATACTTCATGAGAAGGCTGTTCAACAGAACTGAAGTAGGCAGAATGATATTCTGTGAGTAAGCAGTTCAAATATAAAAAGATGTTGGGCAGTTTGCTTGTGTTGTTGCATATTTGGCAGAACTTAGATGTATAATAAATGCTGGTTCTGCTGAACAGTACCCAAATCTGCCACTTTCAGAACAGACACAATGCAAAAAAGATAAGCTTGAAGAGAGTCTGTGAGAGATGCATCAATCAATCAAACTGCCCTTTCCTGCACAGCATCAAGAATTCCCAAAGAGAGAGATCCTAGGTACACCATCCCAAATGTGAGCACAGTACTCCCTGAGATTCATAGAGTAAGTTGCTGGAAAGATGAAAGTAATATCCCAAGAAAAAAAATGGATATCAAGTTTTCTGGAGGCCAATTACACCATAGAAGTGATGTGATCATGCCAGAAAGTGCCAGGAGTATGAATTAGTTCAAGAAGAGAGATCTTGTCTTAACTGTTGAGCATTATCAAGGGCAAGGGTCTGAAGAACTGTGGTCTTCCCTCCAAGTAAAAAAAAACAAAACTATGTCCCAGAAGCACTGAATATAACTAGACTACTGTCACTCCATTGAAGAATAACTTGGAGACCACTGCCCAGAACACCTTTTGCAGATGATACTAAAGCCTGAGTGTCTGAACACTGCCAATTTTGTCATTTGCTATAGATCATGTACATTTAGCTTTTTGCATTGTTCTGGAAGTGGCTGGATTCAGTTTTTATCCAGCTGTGAGCTGAGTTTGCAAAATTTTTGTTACAATTTATTATTAAATATACTGTATATCCCATGAACTCTCAACAAAAACAGATTTCGACTGCTAAAAAAAAACTACTGTAAACTTAAACCTGAGAGCCTGTGTAGCTCAGTAGAAATGGTGTTTGCACTCTACGGTGCTTGACCGCACAAAGAAAAATTTGGGTTTGGTTCAAATCTAGTTGCTGACTAGAGGAACATTTTCTAAGGCTTTTCTCGACCGGTTCCTGAGTTAGTCGATCTGTGGCACGAGCAAGCAGGTTTTTTTCCTCCTGGAAACTCGGGTTTTTTGTCCAATGAACTCAAGAAAATTAGCTGTCGAACCCACACTATTTTCAGACCTTTAAGAATATTGTGTTAAGGTTAGGGACCACGTGATGGCAGTACTTGCTATCCACTTTCTTCACTGCGTATCAATTAATTAGTGATGGTCTTGGGCCAGCTATCTCTGATTTGCTACCAGTAGAGATTGAACTGCCCACTCAGTCTCCTGTAGTTAGATAGGGCTAAAACGGCCTTGCCTACTCCCTATAGGGGAACAAAAAGGCGATAGCTGATTTTTTTCTGAACTTAAACTTTTCCCTGCATTCCCTTTATGACAAAAATTTGAAATGATAAACTGAATTATAAAAAATGATCTCCTGCAGTGAGTTTTGTGACTTTATGGAAACCAGGCAGTAATGCTACTAATCACATCTCTTAGCACCTCCACAATCTATGAGTATATGCTTATGTTAGACAGCATTTAATGCTGCTAATCATTAAAAATAAAAATTAAAAAGCAAATGCAGTGTAATGAAGAAGTATGTCTAAATACAGTATTTTTGTAGCATTTAGTATTTATATATATGTATATATATATATATATTTTTTTAATTAAAATCGCTATTATAAAAAGGCACTGTCTCAGGATTGTTTCTTTTAAGTTGTGCAAAATGCAACTCCTGGTAAAGGTGAACCATGTTAAAAACATTGGTAAAAACTCATAATCAAAGTTTGGAGTGAAACAGCATTAGGAAACAACAATTAAAAGTAGTATTTAATGCTTCCAGTATTCTCATACTTTTTTCCTCTCAGCTGAACCACTTGCCAGACGTCTCTCCATTTGCTCACACTTCATCTTATGTATCACATGCTATCTTCCTCATTACAGCCAACTTTTTATTCTTTACATCCTTTGAACTATTATTCTTTTGATCATAGCTTTTACTCACTCTCTCAATTGTGTTACTTTTGATCTCTCTCTCTCTCGATACTGTCTTCTGATACACTGTCACACACATTTTCATGCATATTCTCTATTCCGTCCACTGCTTCAATCTCTCATCCTGTTACTTGCTTTCATAGAATTTTTGGCACACTCTCCCACCACTGTCACCTTCAAACCAAAGTTCATTCACCTCCAGTAATGCATACGTCTTGCAGACATAGCACTGATCGAAGTTCCTCTGGTTGAATTCATTAAACAATGATGCCTTGAACAGCATTGTTCTGCTTTGGATCGGTGCCATGCTTTGTAACTTACTATTCAAAATGACTTATATTAACTATATTTAAATAAAAATTTTAACTTAAATCTAATTAACACCATGATACAATCTAGTTCTGATACAATTTTTATCTAATAAAACTATTTTTTCTAAACTAAGCAACTTATCTTTCAGAGTTCTCTGAACTCAGGTCTATTACAACACGCCACCTATCAAAATGCTCCAAGAATCCTCAGAATTCAGTTGCATTCCAACAAAAATATGATAGCCCTTTTCCATCCAGCCCAAGTTTTTTCTTATAATAGTCTTTCTAACCTGCATAAGAAATTTAAATCCATCTAACTATTATGACAGTCATATTGAAGAATATCTTGGGTACTCATCCTGAATAGTCATCTGTGATTTAGTCAAACAGCACTTTACACCTAATAGATAGTGCTTTTTAGGACCATTACAAGGACCTGTAGTCAAATTAATCTCTTCAAGTTGTATTGTTTAGCTTCCTTTTCTGTTTTATTTATTTATTTATTATTTTTTTTTTGAACACTAAGTGAAGAGAAACTTTAGGACTTTTATCATCTTGCATTTCAATCAGTAATCAGTACTGATTTGTTTTTAAAAAAAGCAATTATAATATACTTGTCTTTTAAAACTGATAATATTATCATTAATTTTATTATATT
The DNA here is from genome assembly GCF_054136105.1 of Typopeltis vanoorti. Taxonomy (NCBI): domain Eukaryota; kingdom Metazoa; phylum Arthropoda; class Arachnida; order Uropygi; family Thelyphonidae; genus Typopeltis; species Typopeltis vanoorti. The sequence continues at coordinate 80,409,865 of NC_143550.1, forward strand.
GAACTTTATTAATTATTATATCAACCTTAAATTCATTCACAACACAATCCTGCAATGCATTTCAGTCATCCATCACTCCCCCAAGCAAAAAAGATCTACTTCTTATTCACTTGTTCACAAAGCCTTATACAACTTCCAGGGATGGCCTGGCCAAGCAAAAAAGGTCTACTTCTTATTAACTTGTTCACAACAACCTTATAACTTCCAGGGTTGTTCTAGTCCTCTATATAATGCATAATAATCCATTCTTCTTAATTCTTAAAATCCACTCAGCAACTTAAACATTTCTGTCATATCACCTGTTTTCAGCCTATCCATTAATGCCGCAATTGACATTTCCTCAGTCCCTCACCATACTAAACTAATAGAATCTTGATATTGGATTGAGGCTATCATCAAATTGAGCACTCTAAACTTTTGTGTTTGTTTCCAACACATGCTGCCAAAGACAATTATACCTTAGAAATTAAAATTGTTTCAGATATCTTGGGAAGTTATCTTTATGGGATATGTTTCAGATCTCTTGGGAAGTTATCTTTATGGGATATTTCCCATATTGTGAGTTGCTTAAGCATCAAAGCTAGATAACTTGAAGGAGACCTCCAAATAGCATTTTAAGGAATGCAGAAAACCGAATGTTCTTTGATCTAATGTCCCATTCCAACTTCGTCATGGTGCATCCCAGTAACAAGTATCTACTTTGATGTAGTGAACAAAGTAGGATGGAATGGCCATTTTGGATATCACCAGCCAAATTGTATGTTCACTGAAGGAAATGTCAACTACTGGAACAAACTCAACAGCAACAGAATTCAATATAGCATCACCAGCATATGAAGTGTCAATAGAAAGCAAGCAGAGCTTGCAGAAGAATTACAAAAATGCCACATCAAAATAATTGGAGTTACTGAAGCAGAGGAAAAAAAAAAAAAAAACAGGTGAGATTCTTTTTAGCAAATAAAGGTGTCATACTCAGGTAACAATGATCAGGGAAAGGAAGGAGTACTGAAGTGTTCAACACTAAACAAGGATAATATTGAACAGCAGGCAGTATCAAATAGAATGATGTGGATAAACAGTGGAATGGAAAATTGACAAGGAGACTGATTTTTGCCTATGGCTATGCTGAAGGTTCTACAAAGAAATAAGTGGAGGAATTTTTTGAATCATTGGAGAGAACAGGTGACATAAAGAAAAAGTTAGTCTTTGTTAGTGAGCTTAACAGCAGAGTAGGAAATGAATAGTGCAGGGAAAATATTTCAGGAAAAGTTGGAGAAAAGAGCAGAACTAATGATAATAAGCACCTGAAGGATTTCTCTTCAGAATATTAACTATTCATTATTAATAGTATCTTCCAATATAAAGATGTGCACAAACTAACATGGAGAGATGACACAAGAAATAAGAAAAATCTCATTGATTATACTGCTAATATAATAATAACCATCTTCACAGTGGTTCAGTAAACAAGAGCATACAGGAGATTTGAAATACGGGTATCCCTTGCTTAATGTGGGATTTGATTAACGCACCAAAATTAATTGCTGCAATCCCTTGATATACGTGGCAAGAGTTTTGATTAATGCGCCTTTAACTCTGCGGAATTTGCAGCTGATCTGACAGATACATTCAAAATGTTTAATATAAATATTCTTACACAATTCAGTGTATAGCTTGGAGGTCATGAGTAGCTGTGTATTCATATGTTACGAGTGATATTCCACACTGTTTTTTGGTTTAACCAAAAAACAGTGCGGAATATCAAACATGGGTTACACCAAAACAGTTTGGTTTAACCCAAGTTATGTAAAGGTTTGTGATATTTGACAGTAAATTGTACTGAGAGATACTGCGACTTCCGCTGTCAGTATAGTATGGTTTAGGTGTTGTTTTTTTATTATTTGTTCAATAATTTCTAGATTGTAACTGAAAATAAATAAACCATCATGTATTACTGAAATAGAGAGCCAAAGGCTTATTTATCATGCTTGTCCTCCAGGACGGCGCTTCCCAAACTGTGGGCTGTGGCCCCCCTTGGGGGCCATTAGTTTTGTTGAGGGGGGGGGGGGGGCATGAAATAATGAAAATAAATTTAAAATGTTTTAAGACTAAGTGTGTGCCATGTCAAATCTGTATGTAAGATGCTAAAAATGTAATATTTGCATTTGATTTTTGCAATATTCGCTTTCGCTGTGTATGTTTTGTATTGAATATAAATACAATAAATATTATAATAATATAGGTCTGTATTACGATTTTTTTTTTCGATGGAGGCCGTAAATATTTTAATTTTTTTAAAGGGGCCTTTACATCCATAAGTTTGGGAAGCACTGCTCTAGGAGATGTACTTTACATTATGGAAAATACTAAGGAAAGTGATCTGGAGCTTACTCCACCTTTACTATGATTTGCCCATGCCTACATCAGCTGAAACTTTTAGTTTTTATATATTCAGCATGAAATTCTTCTAGTTTCTATATCCGGCTATGAAATAATGTTGGATTCAATATCCACTTAATTTGTAACATCATATTATATTTGCAATGTTTTTTTTTTGCTTGTTTGCCGAGGTCTGGAGAGTCATTTTGCTTGTTATCATAGAATTTATGCCGATAAGAAAAAAACTAAAACTATTCAAACGACTCTTGATAACTTCTTTTGATAAAAAAAATTGCAGTAAATAATGTAGGTACAAGCATTTATTAAACATTTACTTTGCATTCATTTTTTATCTTTCCTAAAAGAGTACCATATAAAACGAATTATTAATACAGTAATCGATCATGGACGAATTGTAATTTTTACCATTGATTATTAGATTTGATTAACGCAATTTTGATATACGCGGTAACATCGAGGGATTAATTAACCACATAATCGAGGAATACCTGTAGTAAGTGATCACTATTTAATTTTGTGCAGGATAAAATTGAACATCATTTTAAAAGTAAAAAGTGTTTAAGAAAGTTTTAAAAAAACAATCAGAGAGTTAAGCAGCTGTAGAACCAGATATACAAATAATAATTAACCAAAAAGATACAAGAGTTTGAAAACAAAACAAAACCTTGGAGACTAAGTGGCAGACTGAAGAAAACATTGATGGATTCATCCAAAGAGCTGCATGATGAAGTGCAGCAACAGAAAAAACAGAACTCAGTGGTGGACCGAAGAGGTTGAAGAGATGGAAAAGAAGAAAGCTTATTGAAAATTCCTAACAAGTAAGTCAGCATGCATGCTGAGAGAATACAGAGAAAACTGTAAGAATGCAAAACAATGTGTAAAAATAGATAAACAAATATCAAATGAGAAGACTTTGTAAGAATATAGAAAATAAATGTTAGGAAGGTGTCAAAATGTATTGGAAGCTACCAAAAATGGAGGAAAGAGTTCTATATGGAATTCAGAGGTGAAAAAGGTTACCTGAAAACTGAAGATAAAGTATCCTAGATGCTTGAAGTAGTTACTTTGAAAGATTGTTAAACGAAATAAGCAGTAACAGAACAGTGGTAGAATATATTCGATATTAATATAGTCAGGAGCATATATCAATACATGAAGTAGAAAAAGCTATCAAAAACTTGAAATCTCCAGTTGGAATAGGTGATATTTGACCATAAATGCTCAAATATAATGGTATAGTTTTGAAAATATTCAGAGTCAGGTGACTTGAAAAAGTATTGTTCAATGAGAGAGAGTGCAGAGTCAGGGAAAGTATTCTAGAATGTTTGGAGAGATGCAGAGAGTGAACATAGCTTCCCGGGTTCTTAATGTTAGTAGGATAATCTACAAAAACTGTAAGGGAGATTGTGGAATAGAGGGGATATTACAGTTTAGGTATACTACAAGAAATGTTCGGAATACAGGTAAGGAGTTTGGGCATTGGTTATTTCATCCTGAAAAAATTAAGAGGCATTAATTCAACTTGGTTATCTTATCCCAGTTGCTGATGAAGTAAAAAAAAAAAAAAAATCTCAGAGTTCTTTCACTGTGGCAAGTAAAAAGAATGATTATGGAAGGATGGCTTTAATGAGCGCTGATGATAGAGAGGTAACAGAAGCAAATGAAATAGTTGAGTTACTGAGGGATCATTTTGCAAGGGTATACCATCCAGGTAGACATATTGCATTGTCAGATGTGACATTGACTGAATGTCACGTCTGACATTCAGTCAATGTCAATTCATTCATTTACCTCAATTGATGAATCAATAGAGGTAAATGAGTTAGAGTTTTTTATGATATTGCAAACAGGGAAACCAAGGAGGGGTGGACACCATGCGAGAAGAATACATGATGGATATATAAGTGTGTGTTTAAAAGAAGAATGGAATGACCAGGGCTGAGGAAAGGTATAAGATCAGTGATGATAGACAAGGGTGTATGAGCAGTGGGATTCCTGAAACTTGTTATGGAACCAGAAATAAGCTTGCGTGTGTTTACAAATACCAGAAATATTATAAATAAGGGAAATGAAATTGTAGCACTAATAGAGAATATTTGCCCAAAAATTGTTGGAATAATTGAGACATGGTCAGATCACAATGACATTCTGACAGGAATAGATGGATATGTTTTTCATGAAGATAGACTTGGTAGAAAGGGAGAAAGCTGGCTGTTAATGGTAGCAGAGGAGTTATCCCCATCTAAGGTGGAGATGAAAGGAACGAACAGTGGCATGGTTTGATACAGTATGGTGTGAGATGCAGGTGACTAGAATGAAATATTTAGTTGGTGTTGCTATAGACATGGTAGTGTGAAGGACAGTGAGAAGGAAATGTATAGGCAAATTGGTCTAGCTCAGTGTTTCTCAAACTTCAGATATCCATGTACCCCTTCTTAAATTTTCATTAATAACGAGTACCCCTTATCAAAATAATAATATAAAATAAATAAATAAAGTATATTTCATTGTAAATGTCTATTTTATTTGAATTTAGATATACATGTAAACAAAAAATATGATTTATTTTTAATAGAATAAAATTTATAAAGATACTATAAATTTTTACTTAATTTAAATAATTTATCATCAATGAGAGGAGTGAAATTGCTTATGGTGAGATAAATTTTCTGCAAAATTTGGCTCTATAGTTGATTTCAATCTCAGATGCAGTTCGACATCTATAATGCAGTTCCTCTTCTTTGTCTTAATATATACAAGGGCCGAAAATCCAACTTCACACAGATATGAATTTGGAAATGGAAAAATTAACCTTAGAGCTTTATCTGTTAATTCAGGAAATTCATTCTGTGTTTGTAGCCAGAATGATGATAATATTCTTATTGTATTTATTTTTTAGGAAACCATTAGAAGCTAGTTCTGAAAGTTGTTCTTCTATTTGCGACAGATCCTTTGGCATAGATTTGATATTGAAAGGGTATCTTATCCACTCACATTAATGCCTAATTCAGGGAAATACTTTTCTAGATTCATTTGTAAGCTTTGTAAATGCTGCATGATAGTAATTTTCACATCATCATCAATTTGTTCATTTGAACTTGCAAGCAATTTATGAAAAGATGGAAACCAGTCAAATTCTCCATGACCAACCCTCTTTTGCCATAACTTCATCTTTGCCAACATAGCGTTCGCTTTATCTTGGACATGAAATATAGAAATTTCCTTGCCTTGTAAAGACAAAGAAATGAGTTAGAGTTTTATTAAATTAAGATGATTTAGAAATCAAGAAATTATCAGCCAGGTATGCTAACTGACTGGGCCATTTCCAATTATGTAAATGTTTTTTCAATTCAAAATTTTCATGAAGAAAAACTTGTAGTTCATTCTGAAGTTAAAAAACTAGTAAGGACTTTTCCATGAGAAATCCAGCAAACATCAGTATGGAAAAGAAGTTGTGTATGATTACTTTCTATTTCTTTGCAAAGTTGAGAGAAAACGTCTGGCAGTTAGAGGATGGCCTTTAATATAATTTATGATTTTTACAGCTTCATCCAGAACTTTTCTTAGGTCTGTAGACATCATATGTATCCAAATTCTCTCTGTGTGTGTGTGTGCAGCAGTGCGTCGAATTTGAATCTGGTGCAACAGCTTCAATCCTTGAAACAAGCCATTTTTAGATCTGACCATGGATTTCGCTCGGTCCGTGCTTATTCCAACACAGCTTTTCCAATCAAGCTTGTTTTGATGCATAAATGTATTTATATTGTTGAATATTTCTTCTCCTGTTGTATGTTCTGGCAAGGGTTGGCAAAATAAGAGATCATCATGAAGTGTTTGATTTTTTTTTTTTTTTTTTTTTGTACCTAACAAACACCAGAAAATTTGTAATGTCAGCGGATTCATCGACCTGCAACGCATAATAACGACTCTTACATATATCGGATAACAATGTTTCTTTTATATTTTCAGTGATTCTTCGATGAACAGTACTATTTGAAAGGCAAATCCGATCAAAAGATCTTTTTGCATTATCTGCGATCATAATTTCTGCTATTATTTTTGCTGCAGGCTTGTTTCACCAATTGTTTCCCCTGCACCACTTTTTGCTATTAATAGCAACACACAATATAAAGCTTCTAAAGCCTTCTTATTTTCACCTCCTGACATAATCGACATCATTTTTTGAGATACTTTTAAATTTTTTAACATTTAAAAGAAGTTCAAAATTGTGATTTAAATTAGATGGTTTCATGCTTTCATTTTTTAATGTTTCACCACAAATGACACATAATGAAATAGGTTCTTCATCATTTCCTGTCAATGAAAATTCACATTTCAAGTAATTCATATTGTACTTACGAAGTTTTTTCATCTTCTTCCTAGTTGGTTCTTTAGAGATGTCAGATGACACACCTTTATCAATTTCATTTGATCCAGATACAATAATGAACGTTTTCTTGTTGCTTACAGCTACTTGTATCTGCTATATTGCTCTCTTTTATGCATTTTATAAATCCTGTCTTTAACCAATGGACCATAATTAAGAATTTGAAACTAAAAAAAATTATATTTATTATAGGTATTATAACTTTCGTACATTATTAAAGAAATTATATCACTGTAAAAGTAGTACAAACCTATTAATCATTATTTTAACTAAAAACAAACTTGTAATATGATCAAATAATGAAGCAAATTGATTAATATCTGCTTAACTGTCTTAATTACATCTCCTAATGATTCATATAATGACTTTTTTATCAGTCGCTATCATACTCTCTTCCCATTGTTGCAGGCTCACAAAGTATGTTCATATATACGAAGCTGAATGAAGATTCATGAGTGATCGCCCATGAATTTGCAAACTATTCAAATGAAGCAGTTATCATCATTTGAGTAGGAGAATTCATACATAATATATAATTTATTGAGACATATATACGTTTAAAATAATTATTTTTTTTCTTAATGATTCCATGCGTTAATGATGCACAGCCGAAAATTGCCACGTATTCCCTGAAGACCTTTCATGTACCCCTAGGGGTACACGTACCACACTTTGAGAAACACTGGCCTAGCTAATGAGAAAAGGCTATCATTTTGGATGATTTTAATTATGGTGATATAGATTGGAATGAAGAGACGGCATCTGGGGCCAAAGAGAATGAATTTCTTGAGTTTTTGAGGGACAACTATCCTAGGCAGTACATAACCAAGGATACACAGGAATTAAGGGTCTTAGATTTGATTATCTCATCAAAGAATGTTTTTGTAAATGAGGTGTTAAATCTCCAAATCTCCCTCTAGTTGTTGAAAGGGACCATGATGTGATCTCATCGGTGGTGGCCAGCCGTATCATGACTCCTGTGAGAAAGTAACGGCTGGTGATTATGACAAACTCAGGAGACGGCTTATAATCATATTATGGAATGGGGAATTGGATGGAAAAGTAATTAGTGCTTCTGGGATCTGTTCAGGAAATTTTTGGAACAGGCAATGTCCAAAGACCAGGTGGTCAAATAGGGGGGGGGGGCTGTGAATTTTTTTTTAAATATTGATCCCAAACATGAGATCTCGAGGGACCTTTCAGCACAGCAGTGCTCTGGAGGAGGGGGGGGTGCAGGTGATGACAGAAGTTCATTGATGGGTTTTTTTTTTGTTTGTGTGTTTGTTTTTTGAAGGGTTGTAGTTGTTCAGGAATACTTCATGATGAAGGCTGTTCCAGAGGTGGACAGAATAAAAGACGAAGAATAGAAATGGGTTGATGTGTTTGCAGTTGTATGGTAAAAGGGTGCTGGGAAGCTGCTACCTCTTGCATTAACAGGTACAGCAGAAAGTGGAGGAATGATGGTTTTCAATTCACTGGAATTACCTTACAGCCATGGATTTACCCTAGAATAGACACAGTGCTAAAATACTGTGCCTGTGAGATAGAGGCTGAAGTGAAACGACCACCTGAAACATGTGAACAGAATGGATGAATGAAGAGACAAATCATGTAATTGGGAAGAAGGCACTATGGAGTTGGCACAAGATGAGTGTTGGTAATAGTCAGTTGCATGAGAAATACAAAGAGCAAGCAAGAAAGACTTGGTGAGGGTAGCAGAAGTGCAATATGAGCAACAGTTAGCTAATGAGGCCAAAAGAAATTCTAGAGAGTTTTTTCAATGCATGACCAGTAGAAGAAAGAATGCTTATGAAAGGATTTTATTGGTTAATCATAATGGTAGAATGAAAACCACTGAGGAGGAAATAGTAGAGAGGTTAAATGAGCAATTCATAAAGGTATTTTATCCTCATGAAAGTAATATCATGCAAAACTTGATTGCAGCGAGGAGGGGTGGAGACACTGATATTTAGTGAGTAGGAGATATATGAGGAATTGAGTAAACTTGATGTTAATAAGTCTTTAGGACTTAGTATATCTCCACTTGTCTTGAGGGAAAGAAATATCATGAGCAATAGCACAAGTTTCTCCAAGGATTCAACTTGACTAAACACCTCCTAGGATAACAATGAACAATCACTCTCTCCAGTAGGAGGCAGAATAGCTGCCTTGGATGATGCATAAATTCACTGATGTTATCACCAAATTGAACACTCTTTATCCACAAGTTTCCTCCATCACGTGTTGTCTCAGATAATTGTCTCTCGTTAGCTGTATAAATTCCATCCCCCACATGACCTTCCAGTCTGTATCCCCTTAATTAAAGTCTCCACCATAATTATCTTGCTGTTACTCATAGAATTGATCTTCTTATGCATAAGCGTCTAAATCTACTCCTGTACCTCTAGACCTATAGCAACATGCCAAATAGATTTAAATGCACTACTTCTTGCAGTCATGGCACTGCCCTTCCAACAAACCCCAAGCATAGTTGGCAGCACCTCTTCTGCTGTCTACTCCTATCTTCTCTAAAAATAGAATAACCCTTATACTCTATTCCTGAAACTATCATCTTTTGTCAACCAAATTTCACTGATACCAATAATATCTGGCCAAGATATAAATCAAAGATCTAATTAAAGATATAAATTATTCATGCTAGTTTCTAATACTTCTAGTGTTTATACAAACATTTAAAACAGCTGGGTCCACCAGAACCACTTTCCCCAGTGATCCCTGTACACACATCGTTCCTGTTCAAACATGTTCCTACAAATCAGACCACACTTTGTTCAACACCTTCAAACACTGAACTCCTAATTTATTTGAATACAACATCATCCTTCAAATATAATCCCTTTCATCCCACAAATTCACTGCATGTGTCTATTAACTGCACACCATTCCTCTTACACAACCTATAAATTGATTTGTTTGCTTTCATGGCTCTTCTGTTCAATTATCAAAATGTGGCAAATTCATTTTGTTCTTTCAATAATGTTTTATATCCTCTCTCATTGTATCTTTCCATCCTTTCAGATCATTTGTACCTGCAAACACTATTAATTCATTCACTTTTCCAACTTGTTTTCAATACTATCACTAATATCTTTAATTTTTGCTCCAGGGGACACAATATAGTTACATTAACATCATTTACACCCTTTATCATAACATTCCCATATAATATAATATTGAGACACTATTGTCCCTTACACTTTTTTCATATTTTCATGACTCTTTCCAAGAACCTCCCCTCCCTTATTCCTTTCTGTGTTAGTCATCAAATTGTGGTCATTTGTAGGAGCACGTTTGAACAGGAACAATGTGTGTACAGGGAACAATGGGAAAAGTGGTTCTGGTGGATCCTACTGTCTTAAATGTTTAGAAAATGCTAGAAGTATTAGAAACTAGCATGAAGATTTTATATCTTGGATTAGTACATCTTTTCCAGACATTATTGGTATCAGTGAAATTTGGGTTGTACATGTGTTAAAATTTTGTGCTTGTGGCTGCTTATCTCTTCCAGACTCTCTCCTCTCCTTTTATCCACCTGATTTTTTTCTCACTCTCTCACATCTGATTTTAATGCATTAGCTAACTATATCAAGCCTCTTAATCTCGCCAGATACATTCTCCTCAACTCAGACTTCATGCATTCCTTATCTTCACTCATCACTTCTTTTTTTTTTCTCTGAAGCAATAAATCCTAGATAGAGAATAGCCAATGATCCACTGTTTTTAGAGGACTCTGAATCTAAATTAAAAGTTGGTGAAACTTTTGAATCAGCGCCATCAGGAATGAGTAGACAGATGGTGGGTACAATCTTCCTCTTCAGTCTGTCTAAAGGAATGGAGACCAAAATCTGTAGATAATGAAGATCTGCCACCACATCTTCCTCCTTATGAACATATTCCTTCAAAATGTCATTGGGAGGCATTTTCAACTGAGATTGATGCTTTGTGTAACTGACAGTTATTAGTAAGTAGAATTATGGATGTACCAAATGAATCCTTATATATTATTTGAAAACTACTGTTTTGATGTAAAGAACTAGCAACAGATGATACCAGAGAACCAAAGTTTAAATCTTGCCATGTCCTGAGTAAAGTGGTCAGATGCAAATGACTTAGTACAGGAAAGGTAGAAGAAATGGATGACTGTCTATCTCCAAGAAAATCCTCAGTGTCAGCTAATTAAAACATTCATAGAAATAGCTGACCAACTAGTGATTGGAGTTAAACTTAGAAGCATGAAGCAAACCATCCAAAAATAATAGCAGATTATCTACTACAATAGCTTATCCTACTTTCAATGAAATATCTTCAACCGTTTGAGGTTGACCTATGCAACACTTGACATTGGTCTGATACTGCTACTTACCAAAATTCTTGAGTACTTCTGATGAGCCCAGATCTGTGCTTATAAATAACATCCGATACTAGTGACACCAAAGTTAGAATCACGAGGAGATTTCGAGAACTTCTTACTCTTCCTCCTGCATAATAATTGTGATTCTCCTGTGGATTGTTGTCCAGCAGAATTTTATAAAACTTGGTTATTTGAGTTGGCTGGTTATCTTCTGTTGCATAATGCAAAAGGTCACATGTTCAGATATGACATCTCTCAAATCTTCCATCATCAGGATTTCAACTGTTTCTAGAAGTGAAGAAACACAATCATGCAAAATTTTCACCTTACCGTGGCACACAAAATCAACAACCATTTTCAGATTTGAATATGCCATATCTTTGAATATTATCAGAGGATGATTACAAGGAGAGCCCCTGAGCTCAGATAAGTACAGATGAGTATTTTAGTTGGAAAGACCCGAGTTCAAATCCCTCTACAACATGAAGAACCTTTATCATGTCTTTTCAATCAAATGGTGAGTTAGCTGGTCTCATATGGTGGTAGAGAATTTTTTCTCCCAGAAACTTTGGTTTTTCATTTATCAGAATAGGCAAACTGGCCCTGCGAACATACAGTTCTACAGACATAAAATACTTACTCTTAAAGCGATGCAGCAGAGAAATGACAAGCTGGCTGCATTCAGTTGCCTAAATTCCCTAATCAGGGAACTCAATCCATCTTGGAGAGATGAGAAATGGATGGATTACAAGGACTTTACAATAAAATTGTAAAATGATGGATTACTTATTGAAATACTACTTGATGATCATTAAGCCTCGAGCCCTCATGCATACACTCACACTAATGTTGCATACCAGAATGGGATAGTTAGTATAAAGCATTAGGATGGGGGGGGGGCTTTTGCACTTTATGTACACTAATGCCAGGAGCATTCAGAACAATTAGGAGGAATTTATGGCCTTGGTTAGTTCATCCTGGCCAAAGATTATTGGCATTAGTGAGCCATGGCTAACAGAAGATGATATATTTAGTGGAATAGAATGTGGAGGGTATAGTTTGTTCAGGGAGGATAAAGAGAAAAGAATGCAGGGAGGAGTGTTATTGATGATAAGCCATAACTGCAACCAAAGATAGTAGAAGTTCAACTGCAGGCCAATGAAAATAGCATTTGAGGCTATCTGGTGTGAGATTGAGGCCAGCAGAACAAAATATACAGTTGGATGCTGCTATAGATCAGGGGATGGAAAAGGTGATGGAGAAAGTATGCATTGGCAAATAGACTCAATGAGTGGAGGACAGGTAATTATTGTGGTGGATTTCAACCATGGGAACATAGATTGGAAGGAGGAGAGGACACATGGGAGGAAGGAAATGGAATTTATGCAGTTACTAATGGATAATTACCTGAGACAGCATGTGATGGAATATACTAGGGGGTTTGAGAGTGCTCGATCTAGTAATCGCATCTGAGAATTTGTCTATAACGAATATGACCATGGACTGGATATGTTAATAATGCATGGAAAGTAGTAAAGGACCGTTTGAGAGAAGTAATGGCAGACTGCATACCTAGAGTCGGAGAGTAATTCAAGTGGGGGTTAAATGGATGAATATCATCATTCAGCTGGAACTGCAATAAAAGGAACAATTGTGGAGGGAATTTAAGGAGAAGGTGACCAGCAGGCATGTGGACAGTACAAGGCACAGGCCAGAAGGGTAACTAGTGTGGGAAGAAAGGCAAAAGCAGAGTAAGAAAGGAAGTTAGCAATGCAGGCTAAAGATAATCCCAAACAGTTCTTTCGATATGCTGCAAATAAAAGAAAGAATATATACGGCAGAATGATTTTACTGAATGCTGATGGTAGGAGGTAAATGAATTAGTCGAAATAGTAGAATTTACAAAGTGAACACTTTGCAAGAGCATATCATCCAGGTGGTGGATATTTCAGGAATGAGAGTGCCAAAGGCTTATATAAGAACTGAGATAAATGAAATGGAGGTGCATAGCATATTACACCTTAATGTAAATACAGCTGTGGGATTGGATGATATACCGGCTTGAGTTTTACGTAAAACAATGAGAGAATTGTCAGTGCCCTTGACCATATTGTTTAATCTAACTCTCAGCTCTGGGTTAGTCCCAAAAGGAAGGAAAGAGGTAAAATAGTCCCATTGCATAAAGGAGGCTCAAAGACTGATGTAGCAAATTACTGACTGATCAGCATATCAGAAGTTGGTCAAGAGCAAAATACAGGAATGGATAGACAGAAATGGGATGCTGTATGGGGGGGGGGGGGGGCAACATAAGTTTGTGAATGGTAAGATGTGCCTCAGTAACTTGCTCACATTTTATAATACAGTGACAGCTGAGTTGGATAAAGATTATAGGTTTACAGTGATACTGCTCAACTTTGCAAAGCCCTTTGACAGGACACCATATGGAATTCTAATCAGTAAACTGTAGTACATGAAGATGGATATAGGTTTGGTGAGATGGATAGGAGGGTGGTTTATGGAGAAATATCAGAGAGTAGGTTATTCAGGAGTAGACTCCAAAAGAATGTGACTAATGGCATACTGCAGGGTTCTGTTTAATTTGTACATTGATGATATAGGAAAGGATCTGAGAGGAACTGTTCAGTTATTTGCCGATGATGCAAAGTTGGGTAGAGTAATAGTTAATACAGATGATATCAAAATTTTGCAGGATGATTTATATAGATTGGCTGACTGGGCAATGGAGAATGGATGTCACTTTAATGTGGCAAAGTGTAAGGTTATGTATTTTGGGGGTGAAAAGATTACCAGCTGTATACCGCATTGCTGCAACTGTACTCCAGGAAATTGACAAAGCCAGAGACTTGGGAATGTTAGTGGACAGTGAGTTAGTTTAGGGGGGGCACATAGCAAAAGTGGATAAAGCAGCTCATCAGATCACTTGGTTACTGAAGAATACTTTGGCTAGCAGAGACAAGCAGATTATTGTTCCCCTTTATCAAACCTTGATGAGATCCCATCTTGACTACTGGGCACCAGGGTTTCTTGGTGATAAGGAGGTGGAGAGAATCCAGAGGCAAATGACCAAGATGGTAGCAGGTCTATGTAGATTTGTGAGTTACAGAAACTAGTTGATATGCAGAAAAGGGATGATATGATTGAGACATACAAATTACTGAGGGATTTTTACAAGATTAATTCAGAGGAAATTTTTCAGAACAAGTCTGGTGGTGGGAGAACTAGGAGCCCATTCATGGAAAGTGAGTAAGATTGTAGTTAGCAAGGTTGTTAGAACCAGGTTTTTTGCTTGGAGAGTGGTAAATGAGTGGAACTGGTTGCCAGAGTCTGTTGTGGGTGCCCTGACTGTGAATGAGTTCAAAGCAAAGTATGATAGGTACTGTGCAAATGTTGGATAGTTCTTGACATGATGTTTAGGTCCTCCCTCAATGAGTCTGAGGACTCCTTGGAGTAGTTGCTCATAATAATAATAATAATAATTGCTTCATGATATTTTTAAATCACTCATAGATAAACTTATATACACCTTTAGAATTCTCACAATAGATTTCTTACTAATGCAACATCTCTTACAACTGTATTTCTTTTAAGGTTACATGGTGATCAGCATTCATATTTATGAATTTAGGGACACAAAAAACACATGTGTTGAAAAGATTATTTTACTGATTAATAATAAAATAATAACTTGACGTTTAGACCCATGTATTGAGGTCATCATCAGAAGAGGCTAAGAACCAAGCTACATGCTGTTGCACTCTATACAGGTAAATTACATCTACGTTGTTAACTAATCTTTTTTCTTAGCCTGCCCTCTAGTGATAAAAAAAATTTAAAAAAAACTACAACTAACTGCTAAAGTCCTCACATACTAGGATTCCCTGGAATTATACAGTTTATATTGTTATACTACGATTATCTTCTGGATTTGTACAGTACAGGTTGCTATTGAATGTTCAGAAAAAAAAAAAAAAAAACCACTTCACCAAGTCTTCTTGTATTGAGATTTTTCTTTGTGGTTGCTATGAAGGTTGCAGATGGGTTTTCCACATTCTTGGAATGGTTAGACCATCATTTTTATTCAGATTCAGATCATGTTTGAGCATTTCACATGCTTCCTTGAATTTCTGCTCGAACCAGGTTTTGGTGCAGTGTAGGGACTTGGTACCTCTCCGATCAATTCTGTGGTATGTTTGGAGCGCGTGGTCAGAAAGGCCAGTTTTTCCAAAATGGAGGTATTTTATGTGTCGTTTGTGTTCATTCTTTCTGATTGGGATGGTTCGCCCTGTTTCCCCCTATGTATGGTATGTTACATGTGCAGTCTATTTTGTAAACCCCTGGGTTGGCTAGGTGTATCAGGGGATCCTTGAAAGAACTGAGTAGGTGTCTTAATTTTGTCAGGGGTTTAAAGGTGGTTTTGATGTTGTATTTGTATAGTTTTCTGTCTATTTTTTCAGAAATGCCTCTAACATATGGTATAGCAATAACATTCTTGAAATCTTTTTTGTTATTAGTGGTATCTTTGTGGAGGATCTTGTGAATGGTTTTTATACTGTTTCCATTTTTTATAAAGGTATGTTTGATAGTCTCATATTCATGGTTAAGAGCTTGTTCATTTGAACAAATGATTTGAGCTCTGTGTTTAAGGGTGCTTATGATCCCTAGTTTTTGTGTTGGGTCGTGATAAGAAGTTTTGTGTATGTACGGGCCTGTGTGTGTAGATTTTGCAGTAAACTGAGAAGGAGAGACAGCCTGAAGGAAGATGTGTGAGAAGTGTGTCTAGGAACGGAAGAGAACGAACTAGCTCTTGCCCCCCCCCCCCCCCCCCCGAAGAGCTAGTTCGCTATTGGGGGGGGGGGGGTTCGCTATTGGCCCCCCAATAGCGAACTTTTATATGGAAGACTTTGAGCAACGAGCTCTAGAATCGGCGTGCCTGAAGCCCAAAATTTGGCTTAGATACGTCAACGATATTTTTGTTATTTGGCCCCACAGCTGCGAAGCACTAGATACATTCCTCAGCCACCTGAACAAGCAACACAAACGCATCCAATTCACCATTGAAATAGAAAAAAACAACTCTCTTCCGTTCCTAGACACACTTGTCACATGTCTTCCTTCAGGCTGTCTCTCCTTCTCCGTTTACTGCAAACCTACACACACAGGCCAGTACATACACAAAACTTCTTATCACCACCCAACACAAAAACTAGGGGGTCATAAGCACCCTTAAACACAGAGCTCAAACCATTTGTTCAAATGAACAAGCTCTTAACCATGAATATGAGACTATCAAACATACCATTATAAAAAATGGATACAGTATAAAAACCATTCACAAGATCCTCCACAAAGATACCACTAATAACAAAAAAGATTTCAAGAATGCTATTGCTATACCATATGTTAGAGGCATTTCTGAAAAAATAGACATAAAACTACAGAAATGCAACATCAAAATCACCTTTAAACCCCCGACAAAATTAAGACACCTACTCAGTTCTTCCAAGGATCCCCTGCCACATCTAGCCCACCCAGGAGTTTACAAAATAGATTTCACATGTAACATACCATGCATATGGGAAACAGGGCGAACCATCCCAATCAGAAAGAATGAACACAAACGACACATAAAATACCTCCATTTTGGAAAAACCGGCTTTCCGACCACGCACTCCAAACATACCACAGAATTGATTGGTGAGGTACCAAGTCCCTACACTGCACCAAAACCTGGTTCAAGCAGAAATTCAAGGAAGCATGTGAAATGCTCAAACATGATCCGAATCTGAATAAAAATGATGGTCTAACCATTCCAAGAATGTGGAAAACCCATCTGCAACCTTCATAGCAACCACGAAGAAAAATCTCAATACAAGAAGACTTGGTGAAGTGTTTTTTTTTTTTTTTCCCCTGAACATTCAATAGCAACCTGTACTGTACAAATCCAGAAGATAATCATAGTATAACAATATAAACTGTATAATTCCATGGAATCCTAGTATGTGAGGACTTTAGCAGAGTTTATTGTAGTTTTTTTTTTTTAATTTTTTTTTATCACTAGAGGGCAGGCTAAGAAAAAAGATTAGTTAACAACATAGATATAATTTACCTGTATAGAGTGCAACAGCATGTAGCTTGGTTCTTAGCCTCTTCTGATGATGACCTCAATACATGGGTCTAAATGTCAAGTTATTATATTATTATTAATCAGTAAAATAATCTTTTCAACACGTGTTTTTTGTGACCCTAAATTCATAAATATGAATGGATTACAACAGTATATAATAGAGCAAAAATTAGGCTTCGCAAATTACTTTCACTGTAGCCAAAATACTTTTATCAAATGCAACATAACATAAAAATCTCATGACCAAAACATAAGTCACTAAAAAACATGTTACTACGTCATCTGCTAAAGCTGCAATGTACAGGGTGTTCGGGATAAATTTGACAGTTTCGTAAGGAAAAAGAAAATCTTCTTTGTATCTATTAAATTTAATGAATTGACAAAAAAACATTACAGGCAGAGTTAATTACAATACTATCAACAAGATTTACTCAAAATAACCACCATTAGCATCGATCACAGCTTCAATTCTGCTTCGGAACCTCGAACAAGCTGATGCTACAGTCTCCCTGGGAAGGGCCGCAAAAACTGTTTTAATTTTATCCATTAACTGGGCTTTTGTATTACTGGAAGTGCGATTGGTGTCTTTTTCAACTGCGCCCCATACAAAATAATCCATGGGGTTAAGGTCTGGGGAGTTTGGAGGCCAAACATTTGGACTGGTGAAGTCGTAGAAATTTTCAGACAACCATTTTTGACTTTTCCCAGAGGTGTGGCAAGGGGCCGAATCCTGCTGCCATACATACGGCCTACCATTGGCTACCCTTGTTATCCAGGGCTTGACTACAGTTAGCAACTCCACGAACAAAGCCCGAATTCCAATGCCAGGGTTCTTCAACTAACCTGTTCCTGCAGATTTGCGAGGAATTCTGCTGTACGAACGCAATCAGATCGTCTGCTAGGGATCTTTCTTCTTGCTACATCCTCGTAGTCACCATTGCAAGTCTCTAGTTCATGCCTGATTGTTTTTACTGTATTCAGGGAGCATTGGGCAGCAGTCGTAATATCCTTATTTTGATGGCGGGCACGAATCATCATGATACAAGTTATTCTCTTCCATGATTCAGGTGGGTTCCAGCTATCCATCCTTTCTGACATCTTGTATATGAATGAAGAAGGGTCCAAACTTTTAAATGAAGAGAAGTGTGTGTTAATACATGTAACTTACGGAAAAATATAATTAATTATAAATATGTCAAATTTATCCCGAACACCCTGTACAACAGCAACTTTCTAAAATTCTTTTTAATTTGTTTTCCTGACCTTCTAAATGCTTTGCATCCCCAGCCACAACTAACTCTGATGTCTATTCATTCCTGCTACAAAATACAGTCAACATTTGCTGGGAGTGTGGTAAATGTGGAATCAGCAAATGAATCTCTCAAAATGAGTCATGGAATGTATGGAGGTTCAGTGACATGGATGCAAAGTGTACCACAGAAATTGGCAATCATTGAACTATAAATGATACAAAGTGTAAGCTAGTTGATGCATTTCATTCACCATGTCTCATTGAATAATAATGGGTTTTCACAAGTTGAGTGTATTGTATACAGCCAGATGTAATTGTATTGGTTCACTCATGATACATAACAGCTCTTCTAGGAAACAATTTTAACCTTATTTTGACTAATGACACTTTTTCACCATGCACTGTCTCACAAAATGTTTCATGAGTTGTGACTTATGTGATGAGAAAAGCTAAATTAAGTAACTTTTATTTTTCAACATCTACTAAATATTAATTACAATAACTTTAATTTAATACTTTCTGATATTTTGGCAACATTACATTACCATCATCAGTAATCACAAAACAATGATATGTGCACGCATGCACTAACACTGGGAAAACAAACCCGGTGTTAGTGCTTGCATTCACATATCATTGTTTTGTGATCCCTGATGATGGTAATGTAATTGCCAAAATATAAGAAAATATTAATTAAAGTTATTGTAATTAATATTTAGTATATGTTGTTATTTCTTAAAAAATAATAGTTATGAATAGTTGACATATAAGCCTTTCTACCAGAAAGCTAAATTAAGTGTGAGAATTATCAACTTATTATGTTGCCTTCACTGGATTCAAATAATATAAGTATAATACAGAAGTATTCATCTTCTTATCAATGATTAGGCATTTGCCTGTTATTGGCTTCTCTGGCCTTTCATCTTTTTCTACCTGCCCCATCTCCTCAGTCTGTAATTATACACTTATGGTAGTTCCAAATACTGTGTGTGTGTGTCTGCACATGCGTGTGATCTTTCCATTTCTTTTCATATATATATATGTGTGTGTGTGTGTGATCTTTCTATTTTTCTTTCTTATTCCTTGTCTTTTCATTTAAATACCTAACTCTCATCTAATATCTTCATTTTTTATGCAATCTAATTTTGTGCATCCTTTAAATTGTTCTTAAATTCTTATTTCTGCTGCTTGTGTTTTACTTTTATCTTGCTTTTAACAGTGCATATTTCTCAGCTATACACCAAAGTAAGCTGAATGTATTCAAAGTTTATATATATAACTATAAGGTATAGAATAATTGTTATATCCTTATTTTTACTGGTTTGCTGTGTAAGCAGTATTATAAAGAAAAGTAAACAGAGTTTTAAAAACCCTTTCTAGTATTTTGGAATCTGATCTGTTATCGGTTGGTGAGAAGATTAAATTTTTTTCAATCAATAAAGCCACTTTTTTGTGTCAGGTGGTTTTATACTAAGTTTACTTTTTGTTTGCTTATGAATAGTTTGTCTGCTATTCCCCAAATTTTCTTTATTCATTCTCTCTATAAAATGTCTTGTGTAAATGTATGAATGTGTCCCATCTTTCTATTCTCAATACTCTTATAAGATCACCCCAGTTAATGCCCCCAGTTCATATTTTTTGAAATTTTTCTTCTGTACTGAAGAAACATTTCAATTACAATTGTTCTTTGCTCAACAATTGTAATTTATAATTATTATTAACACTCATTTTTTCTTTTTTCTTGAAGTAAAATAAAAAAGATATTATTAACACTGGTATCCTCCAGGGAGTCAGAAGACTTATCACAGAAAGTATACATTGTCACATACAAACTCATCAATCCATGCTTTAAACTCATTCAGTATGGCTACCATTACCACACTCTCAGGCAATACATCACTCACCAACCACTTTCCATGCAAAGTAGTTGGTGAGCGATGTTTCTTACTCCTCTGTGAGTGATGTTAAACCTGTTTCTTACTCCATTTCTCACACCCTCATTATAGTTTCCTGGAGGACTATTTAGATAAAAATGAATGCTGATCACCATGTAACTATGACAGATAGGATTTTTCTTATTCCAATTTGCTGATTTTCACTCGCATTGCACTTTTGCTCTCCTTATCAGCTGACTCATCTTTCTAGCCTGTTCCTTATTTTCTTCATGGAACTAATTATTACCATTATTCATATTGTGTTGCCTCCATGGTACCCTCTTCCTCTTCTTTCTGATATAATGTGTAATCCCTTCATTCATCCATTTGACACCTACTTTATTCAGCCTTTTAACCTTTGAAATATATTGACATACTGATGCTGTTAAATAGCTATCAGTGCCCAAACAACATTTATCTCCTTTCATACTAGCAGGACATTCTGCCCTGACTTTAATTCATTATGGTGAAATTATTTTGTTCATTTCCTGATTTATATATCTGATCATTTCATGGACACCACTCAGATAACCACTTCATGATTACTCTCATCAACCGGATGGAAATGTGACAATCCATTATTTCATCAATCTGACATATGAAAGCAAAGCAAAGAACATGAATATGATGTGTGGGCAATATACTATAACGGTATGTAAATTGATCTGGATTTCAGCATCCATACAAACTTTTCAGTTATAGAATGCACACTGCATTTTCATTTGCCTGTCTCACAAGTTCATCAATTATCATGATTACTTAACTGTTAGTGAAACTATGACGATTTTATTGACAGTCAAGCTAAATTATAAATTAAATTCTAACCTCTTATTAACAACAGCAATTGTTGGAGTAAAGTACTTTTAGGTAACTTTTCATTCAATTACCAATTTCATTTACCTCTGGATTTCCTTGTCATTCATACTAGCAGGACATTCTGCTCTAACTTTAATTCATTATGATGAAATTATTTTGTTCATTTCCTGATTTATATATTTGATCATTTCATCAGAGGATGTAATTGTGAGTGGAGTTTTTCACACTTTCCTCCAGTTGGTTAGAGTGATCACCTGGGTTGTGGCTAGCCATATGCAAACTTTTGTGAGGAAAGAATATATGTGGAATTATAAGGCTGGTGATTATGACAAGCTTAGGAGACAACTTGGAGCTATATCATGGAACAAGGAGTTGAGCGGTAAGGAAATAAATGCTGCTTGGGAACTGACAAAGAAACACATAACAGCATCAATATGTGAATGTATTCTGAAGGCCAAAAAGTTGAATAAGATAAGTGTAAAATGGATGAATTAGAAGCTTAATCATGAAATCTGGAAGAAGAAGAAGAAGGTACTTTGAGGCAGTACAAGGTTATTCATTATTCATGGTAATAATCAGTTACATAACGAGTATAAAGAACAAACTAGGAGAGTGACTTAGTTATTAAGGAAAACCAAAGTAGAGTATGAGCAGAAATTGGCAAATCAGTCAAAGAAAAACTCTAAAGAGTTTTTTAGATATGTGGCAAGTAGAAGAAAGATCATGGTAAGATGATGCTAATGGGTGAAAATGGTAGAATGATAACTGCTTGGGAAGATACTGTTGATGTATTTCAGTGATCAATTTATAAGGGTGTTTCATCCTGATCAGAGTGGAATCATGAGGAACTTAAGTGTAGAAGACATAGGAGAGGATGGCTTATTTGTGAGTGAGCAGGAGGTATTTGAGGAAATAAATAACCTTGATGTCAATAAGGCAATAGGATTTGATGACATATCACACATCTTAAGGGAATGTTCCAGGGAATTGGCATTCTTGTTTAATAAGAGTCATACAACAGCATGGGTTCCAAGGGAGTGGAAGGAGGGTAAAATTGTTCCACTGCATGAAGGTGGTGATAAGGCTGTAGCTTCAAATTTCTCTATATCTGGAGTTGTGGTGAAGGTACCAGAGATATTTGTGAGAAGTACGATACAGAAATGGGTTGATAACATCAGTATTCTTTGTGGTGGTTATCAGCATGGGTTTGTTAAAGGGAGATCATGTTTTGCTAACTTACTTATGTACTATAACAAGGGTGACAGATACCTTGGCCAGGGCAGATGCATATACAGTGGTGTACTTGGATAGACTACCACATGACAAAGTGTTAAATAAATTGAAACAGATGGGATTGGATAACAGACTTCTGAGTAGATCAGTGACTGGCTGTCAGATAGGTATCAGAAAGTTGTAGATGGGGTGTAGTATCCCAAAAGAGAAAGGTCACTAGTTGTTTACTGCAGGGGGTTAGTTTTGGGACCATTATTGTTAAATTTATATGTTAATGATATTGGAATGTGTTAACTTGTGACATGCAGATAATGCAAAATTGGGGAGAGTAATGCAGAGTAGCAGATGTTATGGCCTTACAGGAGGACTTGAATAGATTGCATGAATGGGCAGGTAAGTGGAACTGTCAGTTCAGTGTTGCAAAGTGTAAGGTTTTGAGATTTGGTCAGCAATGATGGGATGCAAAGTATACACAAGGACCTGAAATTCAGGAGGCCACATTGCACAAGTTGTGAAGATGTCACATGGGATAATTGCAATGATGCAGAGGACCCTGACATACAGAAATAGAGAAGGTATGATGCCATTATATAAAGGCCTTGATCAAGCCCCCAAATGGATTATTATTGTACCCAGATTTGATCACTGGCTTTTCGTGGTTACAGAGATATGTTGAAAAGAGTCCAGAGAAGATTCACAAAGGTGGTAAGTGGTCTTTTTGAATGTGGAGTAGGAGGACAGATTGAGAGAATAAGTTGCAAAGCTTTGTAAATAGGAGGAAGAGGGGGGGGGGGGGAATATGATTGAGACATATAAGTTAGTCAAGGGTTGTTATCAGGTTAACACGGAAGAGATTTTTCATAGAATGGAAGAGGCTATCGCTGGAAACTGTATAAGGAGGGTGTGAGCAGAGGAGTGAAGAGCAGGTTCTTTGCATGGAGAGTGATTGGTGATTGGAATGCATTGCCTGAGTGTGTTGTGAATGTAGACACAACAGTTTAAGGCATGGTTGTATAAGCATTGTGTGCAGTAGTGTGTACCTCTCACGATGAGTCTCTGACTCCATTGAGGTCAGATGTTAATAATAAATTAAATAAATTTTTAAAAAAATCGAAATTTCACCTTCATTACATTTGCTAAATCACTGTAAGTAACTATATGGTAAAACTGCTTTTTTGCTTTATCATTTTATTACTTGTTTTGTCTGCAGAAGGGAAAAAAAAATTTAATTAAAAAAAAACCTTCTCTCTCCTGTGGTAAATATAAATACATTTATGTGACTTATCTTGTGTAACTACATACATATTGTATATTTTTATATTCATTGCCATATGATCAATTATTATTATTATAATACAGGTCCATTATTCACAGTATACCTAGCATACATCTCCTAAACTCACTCACTAAAGAAGCATTCACAACACCTCTGACGATCCATTCCACCCATTCACCACCCTCCAAGCAAAAAATCTAGTCCTAACACTCTTCCTAACCACACTCTTACACAGCTTCCACAGGTGACTCCTTGTTCTCCCCCTTCTTGCCATGTACTGAAAAGTCTTCTTTGTCAGTCCTGTAAATCCCGTTTAATAACTTCTATCATCTCTCCTCTTTTTACCTATCAGCTAATTTTTGAATCCTACAAACTGTCAATCTATTCGCATAGGGAGCATTCCATAGACATGCCACAACCTTTGTCACTCACCTCTCGATCCTCTCTACCACTTCTTTATCCACACAGAATCCAGGAGTCCCAACATGGCCTTCTTAAAGCCTTATATAAGGGAACAATAACCTCTTTATCCGTGCCTGTTAATGTTCTTCCACAACTATGTAATCTTATGTGCTGTTTTGGATACCTCTGCAATATGCCCTCTAAACTTCATCTCCCTATCCACAATCACACCTCATCAGTTTCCTGCAGTTCAGTTTCATCAATATAGTACACAGCTTGTGATCTCTAACCAAAGTGCATCACCTTACACTTGGCCACATTAAACACATCCATTTACCTTTGCTCATGCTGCTAGTCTATTTAAGCCTTCCTTCCTGCAGGATCTATCACCATCATTTACCATTGCTGTTCCCAAATTAATATAATCAGCAAACAACTAAATATCTTCTGTCAAATCATTTTCATTATCATTCATATACAAATTAAACAACAGAGGACAAAATACTGAACCCTGTGTTACATCACCGGTCACTTGCCCTCTAATCCAAATCACCAGGTTCATATCCATTTCCATTTGCCTCAATTTATGCAATCGAGTTCTATGTGGAATCTTGTCACATGCTTTTGCGAAGTCTAGCAATATCACCATTTCCCTTATTCATTTCCATTGTCGCTTTATTATAAAAAGTAAGCAAATTACTAAGGCAAGACCTACCCCTCACAGAACCATGTTGTCCCTTATAGAGTATCATATTCCTATTCACCCATTCTTGAATTCCGTGTTTTGCCATTTTCTCCAATCTCTTAACCACCACTCCTGAGATGTTGATTAGCCTGTAGTTTTTGACTTCTGTGTTGGAGTCTCCTTTTTTGCAATGGGACTATTTTGTCCTCTTTCCACTCCATTGGTACCTTCCCAGAGGAGTTCATAATACATGGACTGATATGCCATTTAATCCCATGACTGTGTTTGTATTGAGGTTCTGCAATATTTTAAGTAGCTCCATTTCTTCAACCTCTATTCTCCTATCAATCAATATCACATTTGTCATTGCAATGTCACCACCTAGATGGTACACCCCTGCAAAATGCTCTCAGTAATTCAACTATTTGATTTGGTTCTGTTACCTCTTTGCCATCAGTACTTTTTAAGGTCATCCTTCTGTAGTAACCCTCTTTTTTACTTGTCTCACAGTGGAAGAACTTATGCCTTGAGCTTTGAACTTGGCCTCATTAGTTGGCTTTCTCTCATCATTAGATTTGGCCTTCCATACCATACCAGTCATCTTTCTTGCCTGAGGCATGTACTATTGTTGTTATTATTATTATTATTATCTTCTCTATTATCTATCTATCTATCTATTATTATTATCTATCTTATTATTATTAATCCTTTATCCAAGTTATACTTGGATAAAGGATTAAACTAAATTTATTATGGTATATGGTATTCTCTGCATCTTTCTTAGTTGAGTAATAGTTTGAATATCATCTATTGTTGAAAAGCCTCTTTTGAAACTGGCCTGTTCTTTGCAGCTATTTTTGTTGATGACTGTTTATATTCTGTTTAGAATGATTCTGGTGAATATTTTATATGTATGTGATAATAGACAGAAGGGTCTGTAATTACTGATGTCTTCTTTAATACCTAATTTATGCAGAATTATGTGTCTTTGATGTTTTCCATTCAGTAGGTGCTTTCCTTACTTGTATATATCAAGTGAATCTTTCTGCTAGAGTTTTAAAAAGCTTGTCCACCCATTTTTAATTCTTAAGATTTTATACCGTCTGGTGATCTGCAGTTTTCATATGGTGGATAGTCATTTTTACTTCTTCAGGTAGGGCAGATGGTATTTCAAAATTTTCATCTAGTACTGGAGCTGTGTCTACTTGTTTAGATGAGTAAAGATTCTCATGAAATGATTTTATTATGTTTTCCATTTCACCTCTGTTTGTGTGCCTGTCTATGAAGGCTGATGGTAGTGGTTGCTTTATAGACATTTCTTTTTCTACTTTTTTAGACTACTATGGAGCCTAGCTGTTCTGCTAATTTGTCATTCTATATGTATTATAGTCATCTTTTACCTCATTGTTTACAGATAATTTTATATTCTGAATGGTCTTTTCCTGTATCTTTCAGTTTTCTTCTCGTCTTCCATCATTCTCACTGATTAACACTCTCTTAGGAGGAAGTTCATAGGAGCTCTTTCTTTGCAATTCAATAAATGATTATTAAAATTTGTTAAATCTGTGTTGATGTTGTTTTTTAATTTCCAGTTTAACTTCCATATTTTTTTTAAATTCTTCTGAATTTATCTGTTTTGAGTGTCTTTTGTGGTTGGAATGTGCTCGTATATGTTCTTCATTTTTTCTATGTATTTTGAAGGTGGCTCTTATTGGACAGTGGTCTGAATGAATATCAGAGTAGGTTTTTCCAATGGCTTCAACATTTTGTACTATTCTTTTGCAATCTGTTAATATGAAATCAATTTCATTTCTTGTCTTTCCATTTGGAGATTGCCAAGTCCATCTTTTTTTTCAGTTCTCTTTTTCCACCTTGGATGGAGATAACTCCTCTACTACCATTAACAGCACTCCTCCTCCTCTGCCCTGTTTATTTTCATGAAAAACTTCATATCCATCCATTTCTATTCCTATAAGAATATCATTCTCATCTAGCATCTCACTTATTCCAATAATTTTTATGCAAATATTCTCTATTAGTGCTGCAATTTCATTTCCTTTATTTTGAATATTTCTGGCATTTGTAAGCACACATTAATATATTTAAAAAGTATTACTGACTCTATTTCTCAGATATGATACCTTCATCCCCCTCCCCATTCCACCTGGTTATTCCTTTCTATCATCACTGACCTTCCACATCTTTCCAGACCTAAATCTTTAAAAAAAAACTATTCATAATGTAAAGCCCTTCTGCTTCAACAAATTCTGCCAGGATTTTGCCTCATTCATTTCTTTTCCCTTTCCCCCATGGGCCAATGTATTTTTCTTCACTAGATCCTGTACCTTTTTGCATTAAAATCCCCACACACACACACACACTATGGTGTATGTTGTTTTCTTCTGTAATGCTCAAAGATGTTTATAGAAGTTTTCTATTTCTTCTTTGTCAGATGTTGAAGTATGTGCATAAACTACTACTATTATTTTGATTCTTGCTGATTCTTCTATTTTAATTTTAGTGTTCTTATTTGTTCAGAGTGGATTGTGCAAGAAATAATATATTTAGTTGGCTTGATGAAACCAACTCCTCCAACCATTGTAGCATTATCTGAAACTCTCAGGAAAATTTGGTTGCCATTATTTCATTTTGCTGTTAATTCAGAGCTTCTTCGAGTTTCACAAATAACAAGGACATCAAACTTTACATTTTGCAGTTCCCGAAGCAGGAAATCAATGTGGGAGGCTGAAGACAAAGTTTGAGTATTGAAAGAAACAATAAATAGGGTCAAAGTTCTAGATGGTGGTCTATCTTCCTCTGCGAGATTCTTAGCACCCCCTGCTCTTGGAGATTTCACCACCACCACCTTGGTTGGATTGCAAAGAGCTGTGCAGGACTTGGGGCCTTTTTCTACTTCTACTTGCTGGCATCTTTACAGTGGTCTACACCACTTCTCCTGACCATGGTTCTGAAGTGCATCTTTGGGTCCACGGCTCCTTATTCATTATTTGCGGAATGGCCTCATCCACCATCTGAGGGATGCACTTAGTAGGGGTGAGGCCCCCTGCAAGAGAATATTAATTATAAAAAACTTTAATTAATACTTCATTATATTTCGGCAATGTTACATTGCCATCATCAGGGATCACAAAAACAATGATATGTGCATACAGGCACTAACACTGAGCAGATGAGGCTGAATAAAGGCAACAGAAATCAGGCCTAGAATCCTAAACAGTGCCTCCCTAATGGACTAAACTGAGTTGTCTTGGCCTTTGGGCTGATGCTTAACATGCATGCTTCTCAGATTTAGGGCAGTCTCATGCACCAAAATTTGTTGAGGTTTGGAAAGTTTTTTAAAGCTGAGGTATATTTGATGAATAGTCTTTCTCATACTTGTATTTGCTTGTGCAAGTATAAAGACTATTCATCAAATCTGCTTCAGCTTTAAAAAACTTTCAAAACCTCAACAAATTTTTTGTGATCCCTGATGATGGTAATGCAACATTGTCAAAATATAGGAAAGTATTAATTAGAGTTTTTTTTTATAAGACGTTGTGATCTACCATCACATCCTATAGCCTTAGTAACATTGAGTTTACTCAATTCCTCCCTCATCATCATCAGTGGCTCCTTACTTCCCACTATCCCAGGTTCTACATTATTTTACTTTCACATGGATGAAATACCTTTATGAATTGCTCATTATCTTCTATATCCTCCTCAGTGGTTATCATTTTACCATTGTCACTAACCAATGGATTATTCAGTATGATCCATAATCTTACTGGCCATGTATCGAAAAAAACTCCCTAGGATTTCTTTTGGCCTTATTGTGGTAAAGATAGCACATGTTATCTTTACCAAGTGAGTCGCTTTCTTGCTTGCTGTTTTTATTCCTCATGTAGCTGATTATTGCTACTCATCTTTTGCTACCTCCACAATTCATTTTTCCTCCAGACTGCATGCTTTATGTCTTCAGTCAACCATTTCTCACCTATCTGATTTAATCTCATGACCTTCAGAATAGATTCAGGAATTGCTTCTCCCAAATAGTTCCTGATTAGGTATCAAGCAACATTGATCTCCTTCCCATCCAATTCCTTATTCCATGATATGGCTGTAAGCTGTCTCTGTTTGTCATAATCACCAGCCTTATAGTTTGACATATATCACTTGCTCACAGAAGTCCTAATATGGCTAGCCACCACCCAAGCGATTACAACAACTACTTTCAACAACTGGAGGGAAATTTTAACACCTTACAATAACATTCTGGTATCTATATTACCACAATTAAAATCACTCTTTTTTTTTATTAGCTAGACCAATCTGCCTATAATTTTCCTTCTCACTGCCCTCCACTTAACAGGTCTATAGCAACATCCAACTAGATATTTCATTCTGTTCACCTCCACCTCACACCATACTGCATCAAAACCATGCTACTGTTCACTTTTCATCTCCACCTTGGATGGGGATAACTCCTCTGCTACCATTAACAGCACTCCTCCATTTCTGCCCTGTTTATCTTCATGAAAACTACATATCCATCCATTTCTATTCCTATAAGAATATCATTCTCATCTAAAATCTCATCTCACTTATTCCAACAATTTTTATGCAGATATTCTCTATTAGTGCTATAATTTCCATTTCCTTTATTTTGAATACTTCTGGCATTCATAAGCACACATTAATACATTTAAAAAGTATTACTGACTCTATTTCTCAGATATGATACCTCCATGCCTCCTCCCCATCCTACCTGGTTATTCCTTTCTATCATCACTGACCTTCCACCTCTTCCCAGACCTAAATATTATTATTATTATTATTATTATTATTATTATTATTATTTGACAACTCCAGGGAGTCCAAAGACTCATCGAGGGAGAGTGTGCCAACAGCATTGAACGATTGGTCCCCTTCCAATATATCCTTGGCAACCGCAATCCTTTCTTGTACACTCACAAATCCACTCCAGTAACTGTCATCCACACCTCTCATGCACTGTCTACCTGTCCAACCTGATCACTGCTCCCCACAACACACACACACACCCAGTTTCCTTGTCTTGTGTTCATTCATTCTCTCTCATGCCACTCACCCTCTCCATTCACAAGTTCTCCTACACTACTTCACTTCTTTTCCACATCACCTCTTGCTTTCTCACGTCTTTCATTTGCTTCTGTCAGTGCAGCAACACTTTCTCCAGCCAACTAACACCAAATTCCTTTAAATGTATCCCATCTCTTTTATACAATCCTTGTGTCCCTCAAATTCATCCCATACATTCACAAAACAAACTCCTTTCTCTTCACACAACTCTGCTAGCATACCATTCATAATCTTCTCTCACTGTTGCTACTCATCACTATCATACTTGGGCAACATACTGATTACCATTCCTACCACACCAACTCTTTCACTTTCCTTAATAATCCTCCTGACATCCATCATTACATTCTGTTTGTTACTAACAAAACCATTCATGCCTACTAACAGTATCAATTCTTTTGCCCCACTTCTCATATCAAATGTTTCAATCATTCTGCTCATTCTCCTTCCAGGGAAACAAATCTTGCACACCTTTTCACTCACCATGCCTCTTATAATTTAAATCCCCCCCCCCACCCCCTATAGTGCCACTCTGAAATCATTCAATAACTCTTTCAGGTGCCCATCTTTCATCCCATTCTTCCTCACTTACATGCAAATCTATAATTACCCTCATATCACTTCTCATAGGCTTCTTCCCTTTGGCTCATCTTCACCAACTTCACTTTCATTTCTTCAGTCACTTTCTCACTGTTTTGCATGCCCACTGTGTTATTGCTCACTACCATGGTCCCTGTCACTACCACACTGCCAGTCATGACTGCTGTCATACTGCTTGCTTTCACACTGCCAGTTGTGCTGTGCCCCCTGTCCCTTCCATTATCAAAGCCTCATTATCTTTCTCACATGCTTCTTACCTACCAAGAACCTTGCTTGCTTCCATATCTACATTCGTGATCTCCTGTTCTAACTTTTGCCTGCCACTTTTCACATTCAAAGACACATCATACTCCAGAAGTATGCTACACTTCTTGCATTTTGTGTGTATGTGTGCATCTGTAACCCACATATGATAGGTTATTAGGTCTCCAATATTGTCAAAACTTGCCAGTCTTCTGAAGTACTACTAAATGCATCAAATCCACTTAGATCTCAGTTTTCTTCCAAGTGTTTTTCCTAGTAGCAAACTTTTTCATTAACTTTACTCTCCTGTACTGTTTAATTCCTTACTATGTTAGGTTAACATTGCTTATGCATGGTTATTATTATTCTTGGCTTCTTCCCCCCCCCCCCATGTCCCTCCATTCTAATAAGAACCTCTCACATATTAACCCTCCAACCGGCCAGGACGTATATATATGTCCATCTAAATCTGGATACGATTCAATACACCTGTTGAAAGAACATGGATAAGAAGTGCAATTTGGCTGTTCTGTCCTTTAGAAGGTGCGATAATCCTTCACGCTGTAGAGAACACTTAAACAGATTATCTTGTGAAGCTGATTCTCAGTTCTCTATAACAAAGAACGCATTTCCTTGTTTTATGCTGGGCAACTGGACTCTTAGTTATATTAGAGAGAAATGAAAGGAAATGAATGAGGCATGAAACTCTTTGAGTTTCTTATTCGGTTTTGAAACAATGTGGGATTTAATATCCCCTTAATATAAATAAAAATATATTATTTAAAAAAAAAAAAAAGAACGGCTGCCGACTTTCTTGATTATGTTATCTTTGTTCAAAATCATATTTCAAAGAATAATTCACAGATTTCAAATATGCCTATTATAATTTTATTTTTTTTTTTTGTAAATAAGAATACAGTTTGCCGAAACTTTGTCTATTAAATTCTCGTAGCAGTGTGTGCCACAGATTAGAAATTTTCAAAGTAGCATGAATATTTTTTTTTTATTACAAAACAGCAAAGTTTGATAATAAATATTTGCGCTAAAATAAAGTTCGACAGATTGAACAATATTATTGCATTATTTCTTTTCTCCTGCAGGAGAAAAATGGTAAAATGTCACTCGTATAATCATAGCAGATTTTCTATTGACAAAAATGGTAAGAAAATAATCATTTGCACTTTCATTTCAAAACTCAAAGAAAGAACATTGTAAATTCACCCACTCAAAAAGAAAATACTACATATTTTTCTTCTGTTATTATCTGATTTTTTCTTACAGTAGAAAGAAGAAATTACTGCACATATTTCTTTTGTCAATACAAGAGTGCAAAAATCTGTAAATTGATTACATTATAGCTGATAGAGAATTCATGCCAGAAAAAATATTTATGTAAAAGAGTTCTAACATCAGCAGATATAACGACATTTTCTTCTAGTTGAGATACGTGACATTATTGAAGTAGTTAAACTTTTGCTACTATTTTACACTAAACTGCACAAGCATGTTCCCGAAGTGATTTACGTTTGTAACAATTGCCTGCAGATTGAATAGGTCTAATCCCCCCCCCCCAACCAAAAATTAAATGATTATGTTACAGATATGCACCTTTTCTCTTAAAAAATTCAAATCCTTTTTTTTCGATATAATTGTATCAAATAATTTAGAATTTTTTGATAATAAAAGTGAAACTGATCACTATAAATAAAGAAATCATTTTTGGCATAAATGAGCAATTTAGTGTGACTTCTGGGAAACTTTCTCTCTTGTGTTCAGCTAAGAGGATTATTGTCCAGCATTTCTAAAAAGTATTTCAGAATTAGCAACCAGCAGCAGTAGAAGTAGTAATGTTTAGAAATTTTTTAAAAAAAAAAAAAAAGAAACAGAAATAGCACAATGGAACTTTCTTTTGTTGGTATGCATAAACAGTTTTACATATTCAAAATATAGTATAGAATTTCTAAATCTTAGAATAATTTCAGCAGACCGCTGAACAGCTGATTTCAGATGCAAAGAAATAACTCAGTATTAGAAGCTTTGAATATACAACAGTATTATTGCTTTATTTCTTTTGTCAAAACAGTAAACTGAAATAAGAGATTTTGAATACTATCTGAAAGCTTTCAAACCAGTAAAAATTTAAAGTAGTTATCTGAGTTCCAGGAGAGGGGGGGGGGGGAGATTGCAGTAAAAAATCTTAAAAATGAGCATAAATTTTGAATCACTTCATACAGGATATCCTTCCTATTATATTTTCAACATATCTACAGCAGTTAAGCACTGGATATTATAGTAATGTGCATCCTATAAAAAAAATTTTTTTTTAAATCTGTTGCAATTTTAAGCAAAAGAAGAAGGCGAAGAGACTCTGATAAAATACCATTGGATATAAATTTTTGATACTAAAAAAAGACACAATCAGAAACCAAATAATGCAGTTTATAATCATTTGTTGTTCATAGAAAAAAAAAAAAACATTCCTAAATTTGAAATGTGACGATCCATATAAAGGTACTTTGCAAAGAAAGAAAGCAAAATGTCATATTTATTTCACTAAATGTTATTTAAAAATATAAATATTTGACAAAATATGTTAAATGCAAACAAACATTTAAAAATTTGCGAAAAAATCTATATTGTCAGTAAAGTGAAGGAAATTTACTATTACTAAAATATATTCATTGGAAAGGGCTGATCTGTGGTCATTTCAGGATTGATTATTTATTTTGGCAGATGTGAAACTCGTTTTTATTTTTGGAAAGAGACACAATAAATAAACTGTGCAGCAAAAAAAAAAAAAAAAAAAAAAAACCCGACCAATATCCTAATACAGTAAAGGCAATCCCAAGTAACACAGTACATGTAAACTGAAGTGACACAAAAGTCGCTCCACCACAGTTAATCCGCTAATGGCTCTAAAATCACCATTAAGGGATTAACAGCAGCGGAGGGTAAATACTTGATAAAAGGTGTATGCCATTGATGTTTTGATCCATGAAAATTTCTGGCTATTTCATCCACCTCGGACAGTAAGAGGATTAATCTGGTAATAACCAGTTACCAACTTATAAGCCATAATACTATTGGTGGTGGTGGTGGGCAGTAGATGGCGCTGTGTGCATTGATGGTAGTGATGTCATGGTATGTAGCTGGAGAGTTAAGTAGCAGAGGCAGTGAGTTGTGTGTAATTGGAGAATAAGTAGTAAGGGAGATGTGTGTACTGGAGTAGAGTGCCTCATCTGCACTGTTACTAATAACCCTTCTCAGCTTCACATCATCTGCAAACAACTGAATATCCCCCTGCAATCTGTTGACAATGTTATTGATATAAAGGTTAAACAATAGAGGTCCCAGTACTGAACCCTGTTGGACTCCACTTGTAACCTTCTGACTCCTTGATATTGAATCCTCCTCTCAATATACAACTTTCTGTTCCCTATCAGATAACATATCCTGAATCCAACTCATTAACCTGACATTTACACCCACATGCTGCAACTTAAATATCAGCTTATCATGTGGTATCATATCAAATGCCTTTGTAAAATCCAAAAAAAATGGCAGATTACAAGGCGTATTCAAAAAAAAGATCGATCTCTTGCTACAGACTTTATTGCTCATTTTACAACATTTTAAGCCCTTCAAAGTAGTCCCCTCTACTGACGATATACCATTCCCTGTGTTTCTTCCATTGTTGGAATGCTTCCTGGAATGATCTTTCTGTGATTTTCCTGAATCCCCTCTGTGGTTTGGAAATGACGTCCTTTCAAAGTGGTTTCCTATTTCAGTTTGTAAAACAGTAAAAAGTCTGCTGGGGCTAAGTCCAGAGAATAAGGTGGAATGGGCACAATGAATGTCTGATGTTTTGCCATATAACTGCAGATGAAGAGCGACATCGAACATCTAAGTCTTGTTTCTCCCACAATTCAGGCCTCTTCTTGCACACAGCATCCCCTCAAACATGTTAAAACTTTCTGGTAACTCTTTGTTTACTATCTGACTACATGGTACAAATTCATAATGGACAATGCCTTTCCATTCAGAAAACACAACCAAAATCACCTTGAGCTTTGACCGATTCATCCATCGATGCTTAAACCACTCATAGCACTGCGTTCGGCTCATACAGTCCTCCCTGTATGCTTGGTTAAGCAATTGAAATGTCTCTGTAAAATTTTTACCAAGTTTGCCACAAAATTTTACACACTAATCTGACAAACAGTTTGTGTACATGCTCACTTCAGCAGATGTAACTTGATGACTAATGCTCATGATAGAATGGGGAAAATGGCAGTTTGTTGTCAAAACCTGCCACTAGGTGCCCTTGGTAGCTGCAGTGCACTCTCTGTGCCAGCTGCCGTGCTATTTAAAAAGTTCGGTCTTTTTTGAACACTCCTCGTATGCCTTTCTTTCATCAACCGCTCTTGTCACGTTATTATAAAAAACAATCATGTTGACTCTCACAGATAACATTACCCTCAATTGCCCCAAAGCTGTATATGGTCCCTCACTAATTTCTCCAAGATCTGGAAGTGTCAAATTATAGACCAGTTTGTGTTTCAACTACTGATGAAACACAAAGTGGTCTATAATACACTTCCAGTTTGCTACCACCCTTATGCAATGGCACTATCTTACCCTCCTTCCACTCCTTGGGTGAAATAACCCCAATAAAGTGTTCATTGAACAACTTGACTATGTCCTTTGCAATAATCACTCTATTTCCATTTTTATCCAACAATGTTATTCTTCCACAATCATTTCTCCTCCTACTGGCCATGCTAAAAAATTCCTTAGGATTTTCTTTGGATCTCAGGACCAATCTCTTCTCATATTCCACTTTTGCCTTCCTTACCATGCTAGTCATTCTCCTGGCCTGAGTTATATTCTTCATACATCTGCTCTTCATCCCCCCTCTCCTTATATCTCTTCCATAATCTCTTTTAACCTGCAGTTCCTGTTTGATATTGTTTGTAATCCACTTTACACCAAATTGTGTCTTCTTCTTCACTCGTGGTATACACTTATTATTGCTTCTAATAAATATTCCTTCACAATTTGCCAAGCACTAATGATATCTCCCTTCCAATTCCTCCCTCCATGGAACTGCCCCAACTTGATATCTAAGACTATTATAATCACCTGTCTTATAATTCCACATAAATTCCTCTCTCTTTGATACTCCTTCATGTCTATTCATCTTCCAAGTCAAAACCACATGGTTACTCTCTAACTGGGGGCAGAGATGCCATCTCAGTTATTATCTGATCTTCTGATGCTATGACCAAATCCAAAACTCTTGAACCTTGTGTTCCTTCTACTACTTGTTGCCTAAGACATTTATCCTTTAAGAATTCTAGAAATTTCATTCCCTCGTTACTACATGCAGTTTCCTCTTCCCAATTTATACTGCTGTAGTTAAAATCTCCCATAATAATCATTCTTCTTGCACTTGCTAAGCTCAACGGTGTAAACATCTCCTGTTCCTCACTCTCTATGCTCCTTGGCTTGTAGCAACATCCCACTAAATATCCTGTCATGCCTGCCTTTACCTCACACCATATGCTTTCAAGACCATTAGTGCTATTGCCCTCCAAATCCTCTACTCTGAGAGGACATAAGTCATCACTTATCATAAGCAGTACTCCACACAGGATTTTCCCTTCCTATCCTATCGAAAAATGCTGTACTCTGCTACTTCTGTTCCTGTTAGTATATCATCTTCCATCAACCACATCTCAGAGATCCCATTCTCCAGACTTCCTTCTTACCACTAGGATAGTAAATGGTATCGATGATGGTATAGCCTTTAATTATCCTTTTACGTAATGTATACCTGCTGTAACATATATAGAGAGCCTAGGACTCATCCTAATCTCCCATTTTTCTTTCAAAGTACAACTCATATGCTTTTTTACTTTCTAAATACATTTTAAAAAATGCTTGGATTTTTTTTAATGTATACCTTTGTGTGAAAGAGAGTCAAGTAAATTAGTGAGAGATGGACCGTTGATCAACCTAATTGCCCTCTTCTGTACTGGTGACACTCTTAGGTGCTCTACCCCAAATATGAAAACAGTATTGAATGGCTGAATGCATTTCTGGTTTATACAGAGTTGATAGCTGTTCAGAGGTGAGTGACATGAAAAACCTAATTTGTTGGATTCTGAGGAGGTGACATTTGTAATATGTTATGCCAAGAGAGAAAGAGATTAGTAGTTGGTGTAATCCCAAGACAATTATCTTGTCCAGAGACTTGGGAATTATCAAAAGTAAGAGAGCATATGAGTTGCACTCCCGTGTAATGGAATTATCTTTCCTTCCTTCCTTCCACTTGCTTATGCTGAGACTTAAGTTGAACAATACTCATACTCAACAAGTGCTACATTTGAATCAAGTTCTTGCAATAGCTTCTAGAGCTCTAACTTATCCCTCTCTGTTATTTCATCTACTTCTCCCTCTGCATCTAGCAAGTTAATGGGTCTCCCTTGAATGTTATTATTATTATTATTTTATGTCGATCCCATTCATGCGAAGTTGGTTAGTCTACTTATAGTACGTTAGTATTGTGAATGGGTAGAGAGTTAGGAAAGGAGAAATTTGTTCATATTTGATTTGAAGACCTGTGCATTGTATTCTTTGGGAAACGCATATGAGAGGAGACTGTTCCAGAATACAACAGTATATAAAACAAAATGGAGAAGAAGCAAAGCTGGTTCTGTGAGTTTGTAGTTGAACTATGAACAAAAGTGTTGAGTGGTAGCTGCATGTTTTCAGTGGATTTAGTAGAGAGAGAGTACAGGAATTATTGATGTTAGTTCATATGAATAGTTGAAATAGAAGTATTTTTAGAAGATCTATGCTACAGAAACTAAATGCCTATGTGAAAGTAGGTGGAGTGAGTTGGTCATTAATCAACCTAATTGATTTCTTTTGTATTGATTCAAGTATTTTCTTAACAGCATCATCCTAAATGCAAGAGAAATATTTGATAATTGGGCAGATTTGCGATTTGTGTAAAATTAATAGCTGTTCTGGAAGGATGCCAAAAGAGGTTTCATGTCAGGGTCAAGAAGAGAAATATCACCTTTTCTGGGAATTTCAGTGTTGTCTAAATTTAGTAATACTAAAAAAAAATGGTTCTTTTTTGTGGGAAATAAGGCAGAATTGTATTTTTCTGGTATTGAAATTGACTGAGTTATCTGAGGACCATTGAACAATGGCTTGGAGATCAGAATTGAGGGTAGTGGAAGATGTAGGATACCCAGAAGCTTTCCTCACCTACATATTAGAGATTTGCTCTACAGATTCCCTTACTATCACCCTGGGCTCTAGATTGGCATTCATCCCAACACTTAAGAGTGTATGCCAGGGAGACCCTTTGTCTCATATTTTCTTCAATTGTGTCATCAATGAGTTTCTTTACTCTCTTCCAAGCCATAATGGCTACTCTCTTAGCACAACAACTATTAATATGACATTTGCTGACCCTCTGCTAGAGAAAGTTTGCTAGAATTCCTCAACCGAGTAGTCAACTTCTTTCAATTTCGAGGCCTAAATATCAATGTGATAAAGCCAAGTATGTTTTCTCTTGTCTCCTCAGGTAGAAACAAGAAACTGAAGGTTGAGAACTTTGAGTTTTTCCTTCATGGCATGTCATTGCATTCTATCTTAGTTCTGGAGGAGTGGAGATACCTTGGTGTTCTTTAATAATAAATTTAGTTTAATCCTTTATCCAAGTGTTTCTTTCTGAAAAGCCCCACTTA
This sequence comes from Typopeltis vanoorti, assembly GCF_054136105.1. NCBI lineage: Eukaryota > Metazoa > Arthropoda > Arachnida > Uropygi > Thelyphonidae > Typopeltis > Typopeltis vanoorti. The sequence goes on from NC_143550.1 coordinate 80,448,497, forward strand.
AATCTCAACAGAGGCTCTTCGTTTTGAATTACTTCCTTCTTCCCAGATTCTGCAATCGGTTAGTCTCTCTCATTATTGTCCCAGATGGATGTATAGATGTTCACTCAGTGGTCTATTTTTGGTTATATCTTCCTCACGATGTGCTGTTAGCATTTTTCCATGCCACTGTAAACCATAGAAGTCTTGGGATTCCCTCTTTGCGATAGTTAGTGCCTAGATTATGGCTATCCAGATTCATGTATTAAGGATGATTATCAACGTACTTCTAAATGAGTACTTGATGATAGAAAGACAATTATGGCAACCTTTGCTGAACAAAGGAGATTGGGCTCTAATGTTGCACAGTTATTTCAGTTGACAGAGCTGCATTACAATAATTTAAATATGTTCCCTCTCAACATCAATAGATCAAGGATAGGACTTGCTTCCTGACTGGATTTGATATATCAGTTTAATTAGGACAAGAATGAATACTCTGCTGACTCAAGTTTATACAACTCAGGAAGAAGTAATAACAACTGCAGAGCAGGCCATCAGGTATAGAAACTTTGACTCGTGTTGCTCAATGTTGTTTTTGCTTTCATTGTGACTTCTGAGTGTATTCCAAGTGTGCAATTATAGTGAGATTCTGGTTTTAATCGGATTATCAACTCTTCTGATGCTATAACCAAATCCAAAATTTTTGAACCTCTTGTTCCCTCTGTTACATGTTGCCTAAGACATTTGTCCCTCAAGAATTCTAGAAATTCCATTCCCCTATTGCTACATGCATCTTCCTCTCTCCAATTTATACTACTGTAGTTAAAATCTCCCATAACAATCATTCTTCTTGCACTTGCCAAACTTAGCTGTCTAAACATCTCCTGGGTCTGTAGCAACACCCCACTAAATATCCTGTCTTGCCTACCTCTACCTCACACCATATGCTCTCAAATCATTTGTCTCACTTCCTTCCAAAGCCTCCACTCTTAGAGGACATAGGTCATCACTTATCATAAGCAGTACCCCACCACCACGCTTTCCCCTCCTATCCTGACGAAAAATGCTATACCCAGCGACTTCTATTCCTGTTATTATATCCCCTTCTGTCAACCACGTCTTAGTGATCCCAATAATGTTTGGCCAGGCTGATGCTATCTGCATCACCAATTCCTCTCCCTTATTCCGAATACTCCTGGCATTAGTATAAAGCATATAAATGCCATTGTTTCTATATCCAGCATTATCCCTTCTAGACTCCACTGGGTTCAGCGTTACCTGACATCGTCTCCCTTCTCCCAAGTATCCATTCCCACAAGAGGCCACCCCTGCTATCATCCTCGCTGGGACACACTGACTCTTTCAGAACAGCAATCTCTCCAGATGCCTACGTCCTTCCTCATTCAAATGTAAACGGTCTCTCGCATACAATTCCTCTCTTTCCTCAAACGCACTCCAAGCATCCACATATACCAGTCCTCTCTTGTCACACATTCTTGCTATTATGCCATTCAATATAGCTCTTCTGCTCAGCTCATCATTATCATGCCTAGGCAACACACACTATTTTTCCTTTCTCTGTCTTCTTCCATACAGTCTCAAGCAAAAACCTCATATCTCTCGCTGCCCGACTTACATTACCACTCAAGTCATTCGTTCCTATCATCACAATCATCTCATTCGCCCTTTCACCTCTCTTAACTCTCTTAATTGCCATAGCCACCCTTTCTATTGTTCCTCCTGGCAAACACTCCTCACGCATCCTATCTTGAACACACGGATCATTGAGTCGCCATACATTATACCTCTTACCATTCCCTCCTATTGTTTCCATTCTCTCCTCTTATTTCATTCCCATATGTCTCTCTCATTCCCTCTCCTCTACTGCTATTCTCTCTTCTAGCATTCCCATACCTCTCTCTCCTACTGTTTCCAGTCTCTCCTCTTCTAGCACTACCATACATCTCTCTCATTCCCTCTCTTCTACTGTTTCCATTTTCTCCACTTCTAGCACTTCCATAGCCCTCTCTCATTCTGTCTCTCCTACTGTTTCCATCCTTTCGTCTTCTAGCATTCCCATACCTCTCTCTCATTCCATCTCCCCTACTGTTTCCATTCTCTCCTCTTCTAGCACTTCCATATCTCTCTCTCTCATTCCGTCTCTCCTACTGTTTCCATCCTCTCGTCTGCTAGCATTCCCATATCCCTCTCTCATTCCCTCTCTTCTACTGTTTCCATTCTCTCCTCTTCTAGCACCCCTATACTTCTCACTCATACTCCCTAAATTCTCTCTCTCTCCTACTCTGATTCTCCTTGCATTTATCTCTTCCATTCTCCTAATCTTATCTTTCATACTTCTGCTCTCATTCACAAGACATTCCACCTCTTTCAACTCATCTATCTCCCTCTTCAGGTCAGTCACTCTTAATCTAAATTCACTCTCCCAAACAAAACCATCTCCTAAACTTTCACAGTCACTCACACCTTCCACACTATCAACTATTATTTTCTCATTCATATATATCTTTGTTTCATTCTCTCCTATCACACTACTTGTCTTCCTACATTCATTCCCATTCCTGGAGCAACAAAGTCGGATATCGACATTTCTAATGCACTTATTTCCTCCAACTGCCTGCATTTTGCGCATATACGCTCTCCGCTCTCTTTCACAAGCCACATATCTAATTCCCGAGATGCATACATGCCAGATAAAATATACTGGACTAATCTTTAAAGGTACCTGTGGCATGACTATAAACAACAAATGACACGATAACTACAGTAATTAACTTTAATGAAATGAAAGTACAGATTTTTTTTATTTAAATTAAGGGGATATTAGATCCCACATTGTTTTAAAACCAAATAAGAACTCAAAGATTGGAATCAGAGAGTTTCATGCCGAATATAGTATAAAAAACTATGAAAATATCGGCGAATACTAGCGTGAGCCAATGCAAGTTGTCCTAGAGCGTAGTACAAACACGGGCAACTCGTTGCAAAGGTGGGTAAAGTTCTGATCACTATTCTTGGTATTTTCCATAATGTAAAAACATTTCCTAGGAAATGTATGCTGTTATTACATTATGGTAGGAGGTCACTACACAGACCGGCTTCAGCCTTTTTTGAGGTTTCATCAGCGAGTAGTTAGACCAAATTACCCACCTTTGCAACGAGTTGCCCATGTTAGTGCTACGCTCTAGGACTACTTGCATTGGCTCATGCTAGTATTCGCTGATACTTTTATAGTTTTTTATACTATATTCAGCATGAAACTCTCTGATTCCAATCTTTGAGTTCTTATTCGGTTTTAAAACAATGTGTGATCTAATATCCCCTTAATTTAAATAATGTTTATATCACCGAAATGAAGCCTGTTGGCTCTTTATTTATATGAAAGTACAGATATTTCATACTAAAAATAATAATACATCATCAGCGTGTAGAAACAAGCAAATCAAAGAAACAGGAATAGAAGCAGGATATTTCAGGAAAAACAAGATCTATAGACAAGTTGAAGGCACTGCCATGGGTAGCCCTCTATCTCCACCTTTGGCAAACTATTTTTTGAACCATCTGGAAGATATTTCAGGGCCGAGTTGTGCAGATTGTGCACTGCACAAGGGCGCTTGAAGATAGGTGTGCCATTTTGACCACGGAAAATAATAAAAAAATATATAAAATTTCTTATTCTTGAATTATATCATTTGAAGTGAAACGTTATCAATATTACCACAGATTTTATTTCACAGAGTAAGCATCAACTCAGCGAAAATTTTATAAATATTCTCAATTGTTTATTATATTTTTAATGGAAATTGTTAGTTTAAGACAGACCGTGAATTCATTCTTACGCTGTGCTTTGCCCAGCACTGTTGACAGAATGTAGCATAGAGGCAGCCTGCCTCACGCCGCTTCTTAATAGGGGCGCTCGTTCAACAAGATATTTTACAAAAATACAGTGTTTAGTTTGCCAAATAAAAGAGGCATTATTTCCCATTGACAGTTAAATATGTGCTTATTATATTTTATTAATAAAAAATTTATAGTCATACATACTAAAACTAAACATTTTAGAACCCGCTTATTAGATACTTAAGGAAACAACCCATAAAGTATCATACAATGTGAATTTCATAAACTTTTAGAGTCTATATATATATATATATATATTAAATTATATTATGCATGAATTCTACTCAAATTGCGAATCTCTATTGCCCCGAATTTCACATTTGAGCGATAATTCACTCCCTGCAGTAAACAATAGGAGCGAATTATACTGCAGAAACACGAAAACCAATTAGTTTTTTCATGTCACTGGATAAGGTTCACAGACATCATTTGCAGACTGTGTAATATATTTCTCAATATATAGTGCAATTACAGACAACTGGGAATATAAACACTAACTAATGAATCACATCTTCCCTCCAACAGAAACTGCTATATACAGCAGGTGCAACATATCGTTTTGCTTGACACTACCCCCATCATGAACATATTAAAACTAAGAAATATATAGTGAATGCATTTCAGATATTATGGAAATCGGATTAAGAGAATAAGCATTTCAATTCAATTATCAGCTTGTTTTGTTTGGGCACGATCTTTTGTTAAAACCGCACCAATCATTATGCACTTCTTAATAGTGGCTTTTTTCTTTATTATATTGGCCTACAATTGCGCACATATTTTACTTCTCGTTAGTAATTTGTCAAGGATTGTTCATTATGTATCTCAAGTCTTAAATTACTGGTAATTTTTGATTGATATAATGGGAAAGAAGATGACCCTATTTGGGTAGATAACTTTGATTGCACACAAGGAAACTGTGCTTGAGGACAGAAGAAGTGATGGAGAATAGAAGTTTCTTGGTAAGTCATACCCATTTTCAGTTGTTTTTTTTCCTGAAAACTTTAGTTTCCGAAAATTCCCACATATATCTTGCAGCACAATTTTTTAGCTTTAATTTTGGGAAAAAAGTTTGAGTTATATTATAGTCGAATAAATATGGTAATTTTTTTAGCTTTCAAATTGTTAAGTATGGATCATTGGCTAAAGACTGGATTTATAAAACGCACAAAAGAGAGCAATATAGCAGATAGAAATAAGCAATTTCACTCCTATCATTGATGATAAATTATTTATATTAAGTAAAAATGTATGGTATCTTTATAATTTTTTTCTATTAAAAATAAATCTTTTTTTTTTGTTTAAATGTACATCTAAATTCAAATAAAACAGACATTCACAATAAAATATATTTTTATTTATTTATTATTATTATTTTGATAAGGGTATTTTGAAAAGGTACTTGGTAGTGAAAATTAAAGAAGGGGTACACCGATATCTGAAGTTTCAGAAACACTGATCTATCCAAAAATATTTAGTCTGAAACATAGGTGTACATTACGATGTTCGTTTTCTTAAATTCTGCTTCGAATTTGGATAGACGAAATAGCGTCTATCCAAATATGCCCTTCTTACATTTTTTTTGGAGTCATTTCAATTTTGAACGTGAAACATATTGAGTGTATTGTGTATTCTATGTTTAAGTGACTTTGGACAATTAGACTTCGAATTTAATTGTGTACTTATTTTTAGATTTTTGATAGACAAATAAAATTTTATAGATAATAGTTTATAAATTATAAACATTAATCAGCTGAAGGACCATAGCTAAAACTCCCATATATATGGGGGGTAGACTATCGACGCATCAGGCTGACGTGGCTCGAATTAAATTAATATACATAGGTTATTTATGAGCTATAAAACCCTTTAGATGATCTTTGTTTACACATACTGCAATTGGCCCTTTCTTGATACTTTTTTGGTGTATTTTGCATCATTTCATTTTGTGCGTTACAGTAACAGCGTTAATGTGCAGTTGCCTTTTGTTTTATAAAATATATTTATTGTTTAGTAAATTTTTTGTGAATTTGGATTATTCACATAAAGTAAGTACATCTATTATATTTTTGCCAAGTTTGAAAATCAGTTAAATTGTTTCATTTTAGTTAATTAATCTTATTTTGAAAACAAGATTTTTATGTTATGTTGGGTAGACGTCTAGAAAATAAATAATTTTCAATAAGAGATTTATTTATATGTTTGTTCTTGTTCTAGTTGGAAGACATTGGGGTCCTTTTGCTAATTTCTTTAATGAATAATTTTAATATTCTAGAAATTTCTTAATTATTAAACAATTACCAGAATGTAAAAAATATTAAATATCACTGAGAAATCAATCTGTGGCTAATATCTCTACATGTTAATTTTCAAAAAATACCTAAAATGTAAGCATATTTATTATTCAAAACATCTGAAAAATCAAATTCTGTAATAAAAAAAAAATAGTCAGTCTTGGGCCATTCACCATAAAAAATAATAGTCAGTTAAGGGGTTAAAAAATAAGTTTAAGGGAAAATTTCAGAAATTATTATTTATTGTGGTGGACAACTTTTAACGCTCTTCTTATTTTAAAGTCTAAACAAGTGTGTTAACCCCTAGATGTCGGAAAAAAAAGTCAAAGAAATTATCTGGTGCACAAAACAGGAAAAGACAATTGCAACGAGTACAACTGGAACATAAATTGGCTGGATCGCTGAATAAATTTTTAACTTCGGGACCACATAAAAAAACGAACAGAAAAGTTCTGATGAAGCAAGTACTCCGTGTAGCTCTACTACAGAAAAAGAGAGGACACAAGATAACTATGAAGAAACAAATGTTACATGCGAAAAGGAAACTGGCCTGACTGGACTGTCTACAGAAGAAATATTGGATTCTGATTCAATGAAATGCGAAACTTCAAATTTTATTTTAAATTTTAATGTTAATGATCCTGGTACTTGGCTGAATCATATAACCACCAAAGTTAGAGATTGTTTAGTTGAGCATTGCTCGCGTTAAGTAGTTAATAAAGAATTTCCCAAAGATGAATCTGGCCGAAAGTTTTCCGATTAATATTATTATCGAACTTTAGCAAATGGAGAAAAACTTTCACGAAGTTATTTAGTTTATTCAGAATCGCAAAATTCGGTTTTCTGTTATTGCAAAATATTTGGTAGTCAAAATTCCCAACTTACTAATGAATACAGTTTTAACGATTGGCAACATTTGCGTCATATACTAAAAATACACGAGACATGTTCCACGCACATTAAAAACTGTTCAACATACAGCAGACTTAGAATGTCGGTGATTAAGAAATGCATTATTGATTGCACACAACAAAGGTTATATAAAACAAAAAATATTGGCAATCTGTTATAGAACGTAATTCTAGTAGCAAGGCTTATACGTTGATCATAGGTAACTGGTAATTAGCTTAGGAATTAACAACACATAAAGTATATTAATTAAAGGCAACTTTAATGAATAACTTCTATATTTCGGCAATGTCACGTTGCCATCTTCAGGAACATAAAGATATGGTATGTGCATGCAGGCACTAACAAAAGCAAATGAGGAAGAAAGCAAGAAACTAGTATTGTTTCTAAAGTCCTAATGGTGCCCTCTGGCGGGCTAATTTGGTTGTCTTGGCCGTTGGGCTGAAGTTCTCATAATGTAAGTCTCCTAAATTTGGGGTAGTTTCATGCACCCAAATTTGTTGAGGTTTGGAACGTTTTTTAGAGCTACTGATGATTCTTTGAATAATCTTTCATACTTAAACTTGCTGTGTATTATTTTAGTTTTCTTCCAACGAATTCTATGGTGGGTATCTAAGGCATGGTCTGCCAGCCCAGAGCGGCTGTACTGGTGAAACCAGATGTAGTCTTTGTGTTCTGAAATCCTGTTATTTGCTGTCCTGCCTGTTTGGCCAAAGTAGGACAATTTGCAACTGCAAGGGACTTGGTATACACCAGGTAGGTCTAGGGGAAGTGGTTGGTCTTTGGTGGAGCGGATAAGGGATGCCAACTTTTTATATGGTCTGTAACAGGAAGTACGGTCATAATTTTTGAGGTTATTGGTTATTTTCTCAGAGGTGCCCTGGATGTAGGGGATGGTGATAGATTTGGTGTAATGTTTATTGTGGAGGGGTTGTGGTTTACTGGTTTTAGTATTTTTTGGGGGTTATAGCCATTGGCTAAGAAAGTGTTGAGGATGTGGTTTAGTTCAGTGGTTAAGGCCTTGTCATCTGAGCAGATTAATTTTGCCCTGTTATATAGTGATTTTATAACCCCATATTGTTGTGGGGGGGGGATAGCTGGTGAATTTATCTGCCAGTATGGGTGGGTTTTCTGTAAACAGAGAAAACCAATGATCCATCAAGCTGGTGAGTGATTAAAGTGTCTAGGAAGGGGAGGGTGTTGTTTTCCTCTTTTTCTAAGGTGAAATGGACTCTGGGGTGTTGGTTGTTTAAGTGTGTTAGGAAGGAGTGGAGTGTGTCTGAGCCATGTAGGCAAATAGCAAACACATCATCCACGTAACGAAGCCAAATAGTGGGTTTTTCTGGGGCGGAGTTTAAGGCTTTCTCTTCACAGGTCTCCATAAAGAAATTGGCCACTGAACTAAACCACATCCACAACACTTTCTTAGCCATTGGCTATAACCCCAAAAAAATACTAAAACCAGTAATCCACAACCCCCTCCCCCCCTCCACAATAAAGATTACACCAAATCTATCACCATCCCCTACATCCAGGGCACCTCTGAGAAAATAACCAATATCCTCAAAAAATATGACCTTACTTCTTGTTACAGACCATATAAAAAGTTGGCATCCCTTATCTGCTCCACCAAAGACCAACCACTTCCCCTAGACCTACCTGGTGTATACCAAGTCCCTTGCAGCTGCAAATTGTCCTACTTTGGCCAAACAGGCAGGACAGCAAATATCAGGATTTCAGAATACAAAGACTACATCCGGTTTCACCAGTACAGCCGCTCTCGGCTGGCAGACCATGCCTTAGATACCCACCATAGAATTCGTTGGAAGAAAACTAAAATAATACACAGCAAGTTTAAGTACGAAAGATTATTCAAGGAATCATCAGTAGCTCTAAAAAACGTTCCAAACCCCAACAAATTTGGGTGCATGAAACTACCCCAAATTTGGGAGACTTACATTATGAGAACTTCAGCCCAACAGCCAAGACAACCAAATTAGCCTGCCAGAGGGCACCATTAGGACTTTAGGAACAGTATTAGTTTCTTGCTTTCTTCCTCATTTGCTTTTGTTAGTGCCTGTGTGAACATACCATATCTTTATGTTCCTGAAGATAGCAACGTGACGTTGCCGAAATATAGAAGTTAATCATTAAAGTTGCCTTTAATTAATATACTTTATATGCATTGTTAATTCCGTAAGCTAATTACCAGTTGTTATAGAACGGTTAATCTACATAATACAATATTTATCAAGACAGTGTATAGCTTTTAGAGGTTCTTTACAAAAGCTTTTTGAAAATAATAATGGCAATTTTTTAAAGTTAGTAGAAACCGGCACTAAATTTGATTCAATGATGGCAGAACACTTGCTTCTCATCCAAACGTTACAAAAAACGAACATTGCTCATTATTTAGGTGATAAAATACAAAATGAACTCATCCATATAATTTCTGAAGCTATAAAACAAAAAATTTTAGAAATGGTTAAAGAGGCAAAATATTATTCATTAATTCTTGACACTCTTCCGGTTATAAGCCACACAGAGCAATTATCTATTGTTTATTAGATTTGTTAATCAAAATAAAGATACAAATATAGCAGAAATTCATTAACATTTTTTGGATTTTCAATCTGTAGAAGATACCACTGGGCAAGGACTATTTCAGTTTATAAAAAATTATTTAAAATTATTGAATATTAACATTTTGGATTTACACGGCCAAGCTTATGATAATGGTTCAAATATGCGAGGCAAACATAATGGACTGCAGAAAAAAATCCTTGAAATAAATTCAAGGGCTTTTTTTATTCCGTGTGCTGCTCATTCATTAAATTTGCTGCATCTTAGGATATCTTAGCTGCATCTTAAATGATGCAGCTAAGATATCCTGTGAAACTAAATTTTTGGGGGGTAATACAGGAATTATATAATTATTTTTCAATATTTGTGAAGCGTTGGGCTATAATAAAAAAACATTCGTTGTTTAAATTTGAAACCACTTTCTGCTAGTAGGTGGGAAAGTAGAGTAGAAGCAATAAAACCACTTAAAAATAATATCAAGGAAATTTACCAGGCTCTTTTTGATATTACGAAAGATGAATCTAAAGATATCGATTCTGGAGTTCAGGCAGACAACTTAATTTCAAAGATTTATTCATTTAAATTTATTTGCTCTGTTCATGTTTGGTATGAAATCATATGTCTCATAAATGTTGCAAGAAAAATAATGCAGAATCCGACATTTGATATAGGAAAAATTACAGAAAATCTTGATTATGTTATACAAGAATTAAATACTTGCTGAACAGACCAATATTTGGAAAATATTAGAACTGAAGAAGTAGCAAACAATCTTAATATTGATTCTATTTTTCCAGACATTCGCAAAAGAACAAAAACAAAAATGTTCGGTTACGAAGCACAGATGAGACAACGCATGATCCTAAACATAATTTTAAAATAAATTTTTTCTTCGCGATTATAGACACGACAATAACTTCAGTCACGTAAAGATTCATACTCTTAAAACAACATAGCGAGGACTTTAAAGTTATAAGAGACATTAGCAAATTAAAAGATTGGAGCGATGAAGATTTAATCAAACATTGTAATGATTTGCACTTAAAACTGAGCGACAATCACGATATTGATGGTATGACTTTATTTGAGGAATTAAAAACTTTGCAATGTTTTATTAAAAAAGAGTCGGCTCCTTGGGATGTTTTAAATCAGTGCTTCCCAAACTTCTGGATGTCAGGGCCCCCTTTGCAAAAATTAAAATATTTCACCCCCCTCGGAAAAAAATCGTAATAGAGAGATATATTATTATAATATTTACTGTATTTATATTCAATACAAAACATACACAGCGAATATTGCAAAAATCAAATGCATATATTACATTTTTTGCCTCTTACTGTTTGGTTCTGAAAATGATGCGAGCTGTTCTGGAAAATATGAAATACTGTCCTTTTTTTTTTTTGAGTCTGTTTCTGCTTCTTCTGATTGTTCGTGGGATTTTTTTTAATTTTTATCAGCCACTTATCCATCTCAGGGTTAAACTTTTTACTTAGAATAGATCAAATAATATCACCACTTACCGATAGTGACACACCACAGACTGATAACATGAAATTAGTGAATATTACCTGAATAAGGGAATCCCCAGACCGGGAACATTTTTCTGTTTTGTGACTTTTCTCCCTTTACGGTAATTAAGCGTAACGCGAAACAGACAGCAAAGGCAGGTTATTAAAACGTGCATATGATTGGTGCAGTATTAACAAAAGATGGCACAACTGAAAGATAAAAGCATAGCTGACAATGCTAACTCTCTTCAACCGAATTCCATATGTGAAACTGCCATAACATTCATTATATATATATATTACTTAGTTTTAACACTTTAACGAATTTTAACACGTTCGTTTGAATTTTATTGCTGCCTTGGGAAATCGAACTCACACACATCTAATTAATAACAATAGTTTTTAGTTAGATACTGTGTTTGCCCATGCAACATATGGTTTTGTTTCAGTCTATACAGCATAGTTTCTGTATGAGGGGACATGTGATTCATTAATTAGTGTGTTTTTATCCCAGTTGTCTCTAATTGCACTATTTGTTGAGAAATATATTACACAGACTCCTCATACCTTATTCACTGGCAGTACTTGTTTTTATTGCCTCTGCAGTATAGTAGCTATTAGGGAGGGGTGTTGTTTACCAATGCAAGAACGTTACTATCTCTCCACATGAACTTGTTTAAGCTTTTTTTCATGTGTGAAGTATATGCGAAACTTTTATTGGTAACAGAAAACTATCTCGGATGACAGTGATAATACAAAACGTGTTTTGATATGTATATAAAGTCAATATCAACAGTCCCTGATTACGAACGCGTGATGAAAGGGACAGGAAGATTTGGAGCTTCCCTGGAGAGCATTCGAAGTAAATACAATTAACCACTGCTTTGAAATGAAACATATGAATAAGCAATATTTACTAATATTCATTAAGCGCCGAAAGACGCAGGAAGCAAAGTTTGCGAACCAACACCAATGTGTGAATTTTTCCATTAAAATATAAAAAATAACAAAAAAGAAATAATAAATGATAAAAGTTGAATATGTTTCTTTTAAAATAAAAAAAATCTACTTAGTTTTAAAACATTTTAAATTTGTTTTCATTATATCACGGCCCCCCTCAACAAAACCTATGGCCCCCAAGGGGGCTGTGGCCACAGTTTGGGAAGCGCTGTTTTAAATTATATATATGAAAATAAATTAACCAACACGTTTCCGAATACTGTGATTGTGATGCGTATTTATTTAACATTATCAATATCTTTAACATCAGGGGAAAGATTGGGAAGCGCTGTTTTAAATTATATATATGAAAATAAATTAACCAACACGTTTCCGAATACTGCAATTGTGATGCGTATTTATTTAACATTATCAATATCTTTAACATCAAGGGAAAGAAGTTTTTCAAAACTGAAACTAAAAAAATTATTTGCAGTCAACAATGTCTGGAGAACATCTAATGAATTTATCAATTATATCAATTGAAAATAATATGGATTCATTAGATCATTAGAAATTAAAGATATTATTAAAAATTTTGTGGTGGCTAAAGCAAGACGGATAAATATGTAAAATAAATCTACATTTATACTAATCATTATATAGTTAAAAGTATATCTCCAAATTATTTTTATTATGTAATATTTCTTTTTATATTAAAATAAATGTAATTTTTGTTTATATATATATGTGTGTGTGTATTTATATATTAAGGAATAAACATTTTTGAAAATTTTTATTATTAAAAATTCCTTATTAATGAATTTCAGTGATTACAATGTTCTACTACTGTTAAATAAAATTTATTTTTATGTATGCGTATAAACTGTTTTGTACTTTTAAAAAAGTAAAATTTTCGCAAAAATTTTTCATGGAAACTTATTTTATGGGGGTGCTGAAAAAAAATTTTGCACAAAGGCACTTCCTACCTGCGGCACGGTCCTGGATACCCTGTTCTCATCCATTCATCCCCAACCCTCTCATTGGTTTCATTATGTTGATGATGTCTTTGCTGTTTGGCCTCATTCTGAAAATGAGCTTACCACTTTCCTACAACAAATCAATAACCTTCACCCACACATTCAATTCACCATAGAAAAAGAAAAGGCTTGTAGTTTACCATTCTTGAACGCCTTCTTACACGCACAGCTTCTGGTAATTTATCAACCAGTGTTTATCAAAAACTTATCTTTACTGGCAGATACATTCATCAAATGTCTGCTCATCACACTCTCAAAAAATTGGTGTTATCAAGTCTTTAATTAATAGAACACATAATGTGTGCTCCTCTCCCTCAAGCTTACAACAAGAACTTCTCACTATCAAAACATTAATGGAATTTAATGGTTACAACCTAATCAAATCTAGCAGATAATTGACTCCTATGTTCCAACACCTCAGGATTCTTCAACAGACCACAGAGTTCCGATCCCTTATATTTCTGGCATCTCTGAACCAATTGGTAGAATTTTGAAGAAGTATCATCTCATTCCCACATATTTTCCTATCAACAAAATTTCTCATCTGTTGCCATCTACAAAAGACAAACTGTCACCTCTATCAAATTAGCTATCATACTTTGAGCAGACAGGCCATTCTGTGAAAAAAAGAATTAATGAACATCAGTGTTATGTTGAATATATGAAATCTCAAAAGTCTGGTCTTGCAAAACATAGTATTGGCACTAAATACAGGATCCAGTGGGATCAAGCTCGTCTTCTCCATAGAAGCAGGTTTAAATATGAACGCTTTTTCAAAGAAAGTTGCAAAGCCCTTTTACATCGGCCAAATCCGAATCGGAACAATTGTCTCTGTCTCCCAAACTTTTGGGAGATTCTTATTTTATGTAACCATCAAAAATAGTTTTTAATAATATTATTTATTAATATTAATTTTGAGCATGCAGCAACAGTTTTTAATTTGTAAACAATCGACTGCTGTATGTTTCTTGTATTCCCATTTCTTTGATTTTCTTGTTTCTATGCACTGATAATGTTGTTCTGTTATTTTCACTATGAAATATCTGTACTTTCATTTCATTAAAGTTAATTACTGTGGTTATCATGTAATTTATTGTTTTAAAATATACTGGAGTTTTTGGATAAAATTCTATGTATATTTTTTTAAACGTATAAGCCGTGAAAGTTTTGAAATCGGAATTCTTGCTCTTCCTTTGTTTCAGAAAGTGCAATAACAAGACATTAGTGAATACAGAAACTGCATACAGATAAGGTTTTTTTAAATTTCATTACAAAGTCATAGAAAGAATAATAGTCATAGGAAATTGGAAAAAGTCCAGAGACAAGTGACTAAGGTAATTTAAGATTCTGGATTGTTGGTTATGGTAAGAAAGGTTAACAGAATGCAAAAGAGGTGATATAATAGAGATATTTATGTCAGTGAGGGGATTGTATCAGATTAATACAGAAGGGATTCTAAAAAAGAGTAGAAAAGGAAATAGAGGGGAAAGAACAAGAGGCCATCCCTGGAAGTTGTGTAAGGGTAGGGTGAAGGAGGATGTGAGGAGTAGATATTTAACACCCAAGAACTGCAGGTGAATGGAGCACGTTACCAGAATGCATCTTGAATACAGAGAGTAGCGAGTATTTTAATGTTCAATATGTTGTTAAACATGTTGTTTTTGTTATTTGAGTGAACCTCCCATGATGAGTGTGCTGACTAAATATTATAAATACTAAAAATGTTTGAAATAGTTTGCAGTACATGTGTGTAGAGAATATACATACAAAATTTGTGGTGTACAAAACAATATAATATACCAATTTCTTTGGCTTTCATAGATTATGAAAAAAACTTTGCTTCAATAGACTATGTAAAATGAAGCTTTAAAACATAAGAATAGACAATATTTATATTAACATATTAATTCATATATATATATATATATATATATATATATATATATATGAGAGAGAGAGAGGTTCAGCAGTAATAAATTTAAATGAAAAAGAAAGAGAAATAAAAAGAGGAGTCAGATAGGGAGACTATCTCACTGAAATCATTTGCTACAGCCCTTGAATATGTGATAATTGAACTGAAAAAAAAGAGGACAGTATAGATTGAGAATACTTACGAAATTTATGATTTGCTGATGATATCATACTAATAGCAACATCATTAAAAGAACTAGAACACATGATTAAGCGCTTCCGTAGCGCAATTGGAAGAATGATGGTACATTGCACCATTCAATTGGAAAAGGCCTAAGTTCGAGTCTCGTCATGACGGGAGGAATCTTTATATGGACTTTTTCAATCAAAGGTGAGTTAGCCGATCTAATACAGAGGTAGCAGAGTTTTTTCTCCCGGAAACTCGGATTTTTCATCCTGCATACAGACAAATCGGCCCTTCAGAACACACGCAATTTACAGATAAAAAATACTAGTTGTGATGGTGGGTGATAGATGGCGCTGATGTGGATGATTGGTAGTAGAGGTTCAGTGTAGTGGTGGAGATGGAGAGTTGTACAATAGGTGTCCTCCTGCGATGAGTCTTCGGACTCCTTGGAGGTGTCACGAATAATAATAATAAATGATTATTGAAATAAATGGAGTAAGTCTGAAGCAGGCCTACAAAATAAATATGACTAAATAAATAACATATAGTGAAGATACTCTAGAACGAAAATAAATCAAAGACATATTGAAATAATAAGTTCATACAAATATCTAGGACAAATCATTACAAACAACCATAAACTTAATAATGAAATTTAAATTAGAATAACAGCATTTAAAAGCAATTTACCAAACTTCCCAAAAAGATGGATCTATAACTAGTGTGTACTCCCAAAACTGACCTATGGTAGTGAAACCTGGAGTCTGTTTAAAAAAAAAAGCCTAGAGAAACTGAAAATAATCAGTGGCATAGTTCGGGGTGGGGGGCAGAGGGGCGATCCACCCAGTGCAGCACTTTGAAGCTTTTTGAACTTTTGCAGTTAATTCTAAAATAGTCTTGAGAACTCATTTCCAAATATTGTAATACTACTCCGAATTTTCCTCACAATTGCGTAAGTGTTGATTTATGAGAGGAGTTTTTCTAACTAAAATTGATTAAAAATTATCTACATTACTATGAAATAGACTTTGCAAATGTCATCGACAATTTTGCTAACAGAAATGCAAGAAAAATAACATTTGAGAATGTTGAAATTAAAGTTTTACTTCAAAAATAAACATAGTGTTTTAATTTATTTCCCTGTACATCCGTTTTGACTTTTTGTAGTAATTTTGGTGTGTATTAAGAGGGGTGGCAAACTCGGAGACTGCCCCAGGCAGCAAAAACTCTAGCTACACCACTGAAAACAGTGCAAAGAAACATGGAAAGAGCCATTTTTGGGAATAACCCAGTTAAATAAAAAAGAATAATACTTGAATATGGAAGCAAATGAAGGTAATGGACATTGCATTAGTAATAAAAAGCAACAAATGGCACTGGACATGTGATGAGAATATCCGACAACGGATGGACAAAGAGAACAATAGCATGGACACCAAGAACTGGTTATCAGAAACCAGGTAGACCAACAGTAAGATTGGATGATGAGATAACAAGATGTTATGGACATTTATGGTGGAATAATGCACACGATCAGCGAAAATGGAATAGCATTCACCAGTAGTAGACTGAAGAAAGCTGTTGATTATGATGATTCACTCATAATTTGTGTTGATATAAATCTTAAATATTGGTTAAACTGTAATCAAGTAAAGAACAAATCAATGCTATTCACAATCCCTGTGATGTAGAGACATCAAAAAGGATCACACTATAGCAGAGATGTAAGCAGAGGAAAAAAAATTCAGTGTATAAACTACCAGTCTACTATGAAGTTAAAACATCACATTGATGATTTTTTTTCCCTAACACTGAAACTTTTAACAACTGCTCACTAAATGAAAAAGATGAAAGTGAGCAGAAAGGAGTAGAGAAGAAATTGGATTGAGAATTTGAAATTGCAGCAATGTAACAAAAACCTTACTTAATCAGTCAAACTGAATTCATTTACTGTATTCAGTATTTAAGTACGTGAAAAATCTAGAACATAACGTCCATTGGAATTTATTTGAGAAAATAATTAAAAAAAAAAACACCTATACTTCTCTTTTTCCTGAGGTTTTTTTTTTTCAGCACGTAAAACTATTTATTATTAAGCTTGCATGCAACAGTGTAAAAGTGCCAAAGCATTTTTGTCCATCTCAGATGTACATATACTTATATAGTAACTCCCCTCTCACTCTCGCTCTAAACAGATGTGAACAACATTTTTAAAATTAAGGGGATATTAAATCCCACATTATTTCAAAGCCGAATAAGGTAAAAAAATCAAAGAGTTTCATGCCGAATATAGTAAACTATAAAAGTTTCGGTGGATTGCAGCGTGAGCTAAAGCACATAGTTCAACATTAGGGCAACTCATAGCAAAGGTGGGTAAAGTTCTGATCACTATTCTTAGTATTTCCCATAATGTAAAACACATCTCCTAGGAGATGTATGATGTTATACACTATGGTGGAAGGTCACTACCCAGACCGGTTTCTACCTTTATTGAGGTCTCATCAGTGAGTAGGTAGACCTAGATAGTGAGTGGTAGACCTAGGTAGTGAGTGGTAGACCTAGATAGGTTACCCACCTTTGCTACGAGTTGCCCTAGTGTTGAACTATGTGCTTTAGCTTACGCTACAATCCGGCAAAACTTTTATAGTTTACTATGTTCGGCATGAAACTCTTTGATTCCAATCTTTGAGTTTCTTATTTGGCTTTGAAATAATGTGGGATTTAATATCTCCTTAATTTAAATAATGTTACATCGCCAAAGTGAAGCCTATTGACTCTTAAGTAAGGTGTGAACAACATTTGGTATCTGAAATCTTTACTGGAATATGCTGAATTTTGATTAACTGAACCATTTTAGTCAGCAAATTCTTCTTATTGCTATTAATGTAACTATCATTCTAAACTTCAAACTCATTCACACTCTTAAAATTCACAGGTTGTGAATGCATTGCCAGAGCATGTTGTGAATTCACTTAGAATTCACAACATGCTCTTGCAATGCATTACGCTTGTTAGTCTATGTCCATGTAAAAAAAAAGTTACTCCTTTCTCCACGACAACCATAATATAACTTGCAGGGATTGCCTCTCATCCTTTCTCATTTACCCTTACTCTATGTATAATCCCTTTCTTATCAATATTGAAAAATTCCTTCACTGACATGAATGTCTCTATCATATCCTCATTTCAACTATCACCCCTGTTGAGAAAGAGTGCTACAGACAGTGTCCTTTTGAATCCTGTCTAGGGTGCAAAATACTTTTATCAGGGCTTTTCAAATGAAGATGAATTAACCGATCTCATACAGAGATGCAGAGTTTTTCCACCTGGAAACCTGGGAAGAAAAACACATTTCCATAAAACACAAATAGATTGCTGAAGTAATCTTTATCCCCTACAAATCCATGCTCGCTTTTATAGAGAATGCAATGTCCATCAGATCAAAACTATATTCTAATTCTAATTAACCTCTCCAAGACCTAAACTACAGATACAGATATTCAGATTATCCTATAATTTGAAATATTAAGATATTTCAAATTATAGGATAATCTGAATCTTAGCATCGCTTTTATGGAGTGGCACTATTTTGTCCTCCTTCCACCTTTTTCTCATTGCAAGGTGTATAAAATAATCAGGTTGAGTGTATATCACTGTTGTACATTCCCTAAAAAAATATAGTGATAAAACATTAACCTCATAGCCTTTAGCATCCATCCTACCTCAATACCTACACATTCGGTTCATTCACTTCCAGTCACTGTAGCATTTGCCTCTCTTGTGGGTATTGCACAGCATTATTCACATTATTGGTGATTAGACAGTTGCAGTACATCTCTTGCAGTGGTCACTTTGTCATCATTACCTCCACCAATATCACACTTTCATAATTATTATTGCACTTGCTTACTCTGCTAGCTGAAAACGTTCCTTGCTAATATACTTCTCTCATATTTCTTTTTTTTCCTCCTTCCTTTATCCTGCTTATGATGTTTCTAGCCAGCATTGTATATTTTCCATGCATGTGATCATTATTATGGCCTCTTGTTCTACCCCCCCCTCCCATTCTATGAAAAATCTTCCATGTCAACAATAACAATTATGTTAGTATTATTTGTTCAAAGACCTGTAAAGTCTTTGAACAAATAATGTAATCCCACAGATGTTCAGTGGGATTGATATCAGAGCTCTGTGGAAGCCATTTAAGTTGGTGAGGTTTATGTCAACAAACAATGCAGTTACAGCAGCAACCTTATGACACTGTATAGTCTTGCTGAAAGAGACGATGGTCAGTTCCGTACAAATGTCACAAAGTAGGAAGCATTGCAATGTTGGAATGTTCAGATACCCCTCTCAGAGTTCAGTGTTCATGCCATGATATTTTCATACTTGGGGTTACACACTCTGGTAGGAGATGTCAACAGGGTATCTGCCACGCCCACACCCATCCATCTGCTTGGTAGAGAGGGTGGTGGGGGGGGGGAGTGTAGTGTGATTTGTAGCTCCATAACACAGCTTTCTAAGCTTCTACATCCCAATATGCATGCTCTTTGCACCACTGAAGACAATGCTGGCATGTTGGTTCAGGTATATTATGATCCTACCATGGAAACCATTGTTGTGAGCCTTGGTTCTGAATGTTTTTGTGCAGATTTGTGTTCCAGTCAATGTCAGGAACTCTGCATTAAATATGTTATGTAATGAATGGCAGTTTTTAGATATTATCCTTCATAGCACGTCACGTTCGATGAGAATGTTAGGTTGTCCACTGCGATTAGCACCTGCAGTTGACTCTCTATGCTTCCATCTCAGTGTGGTGTCACTGATTGTTGACCTGGGATGGCCACTTTATCAACAGTTTGCCGAACAGATAGGCCTGCAACATGGCATCCTATCACAATGCCTCTTTCAAACTCTGTCTGTTTCCCTTCTTGCAGCCATTTCACCCAGACACAGTTTCACTGACTTGGGAGCATCATATTCCTCCAATTTATACCAGCTACAAACATGTGACTTAATACATGGACAATGCACCTTGCCCATGGGGAGTGTCCATTGACTTCTTTCCAGACAGTGTGCATTCATTATTTTGTGCATATATCTTCGATTATTTTGATTATTTGCAGTGGTATCTTTCTAATGTTAGAGCTTTCAGGACACCCTGTAATCTGATATTGTCAAAAGCTTTCTCTAAGTCAATGAAACCAAAAAATATTGGTTTGTTAAATTCTATTGCTTTTTCTATTCTTTGCTTTATAAAACATACAGCATCAGTACATGATCTTCCCTTACAGAATCCTAGTTGTTCATCTTTATAATTATTATTATTATTATTTGACACCTCCAGGGAGTCCAAAGACTCATCGAGGGAGAGTGTGCCAGCAGCATTGAACAATTGATACCCTTCCAACTACTAACCATGCTCAAACTTGCTTAACTTTTTGTGAGCCATTAGTAGCAGAGGCTCTACCAATCGACCAACCTTTCTGATTCCTCTTTAATAATTCTTGGACATAGTTTTACGGTGGTGCACAGTATGTTTATTCTGAATAGTTTTTGGTTTCAGATTTTGTTCCCTTTTTAAATAATGGCATTGTAATATTAATTCTCCGTTCATTGGGAATCTGTCTTTTCTCAAAGATATGTTTAATGAAATTTCTCATCTTTTCAGTCATTTCCTTTACCTTCATGTTTTAGCATTTCATTATAAATTCCTTCATATTTAAAAAAAAGAAATTATGGAAGATATACAAGGAGAGTGGTGGAGGACAGATACACAAAGAATATAAGATGCAGGCCAGGAGAGTGACCAGAATGGTGAGGAAGGCAAAACTGAAATATGAGAAGAGATTGGCACTAAGATCCAAAGAAAATCCTAAGAATTTTTTAGCTATGTGGCCAATAGGAGGAGAAACGATTGTGGGAGAATGGCATTGCAGGTTAAAAATGGGAATAGAGTGACTGATGCAGAGGACATAGTGGAATTGTTCAATGAGCACTTTATTGGAGTATTTCATCCTGGAGGAGGTTTTAATACTAGAGGGATAGGGCAGGATCAGGGTTTAGAGGTGCAAGAGGAGAGTATGTTCCAAATACTGAGTACTATGGATACCAATAAAGCTGTTGGACTGGATGGTATTGCACCATGGGTTTTGAGAGAATGTGCTAAAGAACTGACAGCTCCATTGACCTGGCTTTTCAATAAAAGTCTGGCTGAAGGAAAGGTACCCAGGGAATGGAAGGAAGGTAAGATAAGATAGTGCCTCTGCATAAGGGCGATAGCAGATTGGAAGTGTCTAATTATAGGTCTGTTTGTGTGTCATCAGTAGTTGTTAAGGTCTTGGAGAAATTAGTGAGGAACTATATACAGCATTGGGAACATGAAGGTAATGTTATCTGTGAGAATCAACATGGATTTGTTAAGGGGCACTCTTGCTTTATTAATATGATTGTCTTTTATAATAAAGTGACAAGAGCAGTTAATAAGGGAAAGGCATATACTGCCATTTTTTTGAATTTTGCAAAGGCGTTTGACAGGGTGTCACATGATAAGCTGATATTTAAGTTGCAGCACATGGGTTTAAATATCAGGTTAGTCAAATGGATTCAGGTTTGGCTGATTGATAGGTATCAGAGAGTTGTGTATGATGGGGCAATATCATACTGTAATATCATAGCAGACTGGAAGTGTCTAGTTATAGGCCTGTTTGTGTGTCATCAGTAGTTGTTAAGGTCTTGGAGAAATTAGTGAGGGACTATATACAGCATTGGGTAGATGAGGGTAATGTTATCTGTGAGAATCAATATGGATTTGTTAAGGGGCGCTCTTGCTTTATTAATATGATTGTTTTTATAATAAAGTGACGAGCAGTTGATAAGGGAAAGGCATATACTGCCATTTTTTTGGATTTTGCAAAGGCGTTTGACAGGGTGCCACATGATAAGCTGATATTTAAGTTGCAGCACATGGGTTTAAATATCGGATTAGTCAAATGGATTCAGGATTGGCTGACTGATAGGTATCAGAGAGTTATGTATGATGGGGCAATATCAAGGAAGCAGAAGGTTACAAGTGGGGTTCCACAGGGCTCAGTACTGGGACCTGTATTGTTCAATCTTTATATCAATGATTTTGTCAATGGATTGCAAGGGGACATTCGGTTGTTTGCGGATAATGTTAAGTTGGGAAGGGTTATCAGTAATAGTGCAGATGTGACAGCCCTGCAAGAGGATTTGAATAAACTAGACAGATGGGCAAATAAATGGAGTTGTCGGTTCAATGCAGCAAAATGTAAAGTCTTGAGGTTTGGGATCCATCGATGTGGGGATGCTTACTCAATTGGAGGATGTAGGGGAGACGAGATCTGGGGGGTGATGATTGATAGAAAACTGAAATTCAGGGAGCATATTGCGAAGGTGGTGAGGGTAATTCAGAGGATTGCTGCTATACTGAGAAGGATGCTGACCTGCAGAGATAAAAGAGTTATCATTCCATTGTATAAGGCCCTGATCAGACCACATCTAGACTATTGTTCTCAGATTTGGTCCCCAGGATTTCAAGTTCTTTCACTTGGTGGAACAGCAGAAAAGGAGCGATGACAAGGGGCCATCCCTGGAAGTTACAAAAGGAAGCTGTGCGCAAGAGGGTGAGGAGTGGTTTCTTTGCATGGAGGGTGGTTGAACCTTGGAATGCATTGCCTGAGAGAGAGTGGTTGGAGTGGGACGGTTAATGGGTTAAAGGAGTGGTATGATAGACTTTGTATTTCCTAAAAATGACCTCCCATGATGAGTCTTTTGATTGCATGAAGGCCTGGATCATAATAATAATATCCGAATGATTTCCTATTTATTTCTCAATTTTGAGATGACAGATTCTATGAAATTATTATTTACTAGGGGGGGGCTCCTCCCCCTGATGCCCCCCCCCCCCCGAGTTCCAGACTGGTAAGCCTGTTCTCCTTGAATTCTAATGACTCGAATTTTGAAAACTTGAAATGGGGGGTCTGTCCCCCTGGCGCCTACAGCGCACAACCCCCGAGTTCCAGACTGGTAGGCCAGTTCTCCTTGGATTCTGATGACTCGAATTTTGAAGACTCAAAAGTGGGATTCCTCCTCCTCTCCCCCCCCCCCCCCCAGAGTTCTGGACTGGTAGGCCTGTTCTTGAATTTTGAAGACTCGACACACAGGCAGGCTAGCCCCTGAGTTTCAAAACGTTTCAAATAACGGGACACAAATCCGTTACAAAAAAAAGGTTTATCATTTTATATTATAGAGTAGATATCAATTTCATCTGTGTTTTCTGGTTTTGATATTTCAGACATTATTTCTTCTTTGTCTTCATATAATTTGATAAAATAGTTTTCCCATTGTTCTCTTTCTGTGATTGCTATATTTACAGGGTGTTCGGGATAAATTGGACATATTTATAATTAATTATATTTTTCCGTAAGTTACATGTATTAACACACACTTCTCTTCATTTAAAAGTTTGGACCCTTCTTCATTCATATACAAGATGTCAGAAAGGATGGATAGCTGGAACCCACCTGAATCATGGAAGAGAATAACTTGTATCATGATGATTCGTGCCCGTCATCAAAATAAGGATATTACGACTGCTGCCCAATGCTCCCTGAATACAGTAAAAACAATCAGGCATGAACTAGAGACTTGCAATGGTGACTACGAGGATGTAGCAAGAAGAAAGATCCCTAGCAGACGATCTGATTGCGTTCGTACAGCAGAATTCCTCGCAAATCTGCAGGAACAGGTGTTGAAGAACCCTGGCATTGGAATTCGGGCTTTGTTCATGGAGTTGCTAACTGTAGTCAAGCCCTGGATAACAAGGGTAGCCAATGGTAGGCCGTATGTATGGCAGCAGGATTCGGCCCCTTGCCACACCTCTGGGAAAAGTCAAAAATGGTTGTCTGAAAATTTCTACGACTTCACCAGTCCAAATGTTTGGCCTCCAAACTCCCCAGACCTTAACCCCATGGATTATTTTGTATGGGGCGCAGTTGAAAAAGACACCAATCGCACTTCCAGTAATACAAAAGCCCAGTTAATGGATAAAATTAAAACAGTTTTTGCGGCCCTTCCCAGGGAGACTGTAGCATCAGCTTGTTCGAGGTTCCGAAGCAGAATTGAAGCTGTGATCGATGCTAATGGTGGTTATTTTGAGTAAATCTTGTTGATAGTATTGTAATTAACTCTGCCTGTAATGTTTTTTTGTCAATTCATTAAATTTAATAGATACAAAGAAGATTTTCTTTTTCCTTACGAAACTGTCAAATTTATCCCGAACACCCTGTATGTATTCACAAGTTTCTTTTCTTTGATTTCAGGTCATTCTTTATGAGTTACCAGTTGCTTTATGAATTTTATTTTGTTTTATTGATTTATTCCATTTCTTATTCTTTTATATTCTTCATTAATTTTATCTGTAAATGTTTATTAAATGCAGTTTTTTTTTGGCTTTCTGATAATGCTTTTATTTCTTCAGTATAACCATGAAGTCCATCTTGTTTTGTAATTTCCAGTTTGTTTCTGTCCCAGTGTTTCATATGCTGCTTGGTTAATGTTCATTTTGAATTATTTCCAATAAGAATCCATATCTTCTTCATTACTGATAACTTTTTCTTTTTTTTTTTTTTTTAATTGTTCTTTTAGTCTGTTTTGGTAAGGTATTCTTATATTGTCTCCTTGTAATAATTCAACCTTAAATTTATTCATTTTATTTCTTTATTTTCCTTTTTTACTTTGTTTATTTATATTTTGTTGGAATCTAAATTTTTCCCCTCAGTAGCCCATGATCATAAATTAAAGATGCCAAAAAATTATATTATAAATTAAAGATACCAAGAAATTATGTACTTGTTGGAAGGTTTTTTTTCCTCCCCACTTGGTTAGACTATGATAAATTTAGTTTAATCCTTAATCTAAGTGTAAGCAAACAAAGTTTGCACCTGAAGTATCTTCAGGACTGAGGCAACTCGTGGTAAAGGTGGACCAAGCTCTCATCACTCCTTGTCTCAATATCTCCCATAATGCAAAGCGCATCTCCTTGCGGACATGTATAATGCTATGCTTACACTTGGATAAAGGATTAAACTAAATTTATTATAATTATATACTTGGTTTAATCCTTTATTCAAGTGTAAGCAAACAAAGTTTGCACCTGAAGTATTTTCAGGACTGGAGCAATTCGTATAAAGAAGCTAAGACTTCACATCGCTTGCCTTAGTATCTCATAATGCAAAGCAAATCTCCTTGTAGACATGTATAGTGCTATGCATTATGGGAAGGGTCATTACCCAGACTGGTTTCAACCTTTATTGAGGTCTCTTCAGTGGGAACCAAACCCAGAGGTAATACCAGTGGTACACTTTCCCCCCCAAAGAAAAAGAAAAAAAAACACTAGAAAATTTTCCAAAAATCTTTTCCTAATTAAAATTCATTTTTTTATTTTATGTTGTGTCGGGTCTTCTATTTTTATACTACTTATGAATTAGCGATAATTGCAGATGCTTTGTCATAGGTCATATGCGATGCGTAGTGTGTATTCTCAAATCATCTACTCAACTTTGGTGCCAAGATTAAATCCTGAGTCCTGAGGTTGAAGTAATGCAGAAGTCATATTTTCATATACAAGTTGATTATACGAAATATACTCAACTTGTATATGAAAACCTTATTATTAAATTACTTATTTAATAATCCACATTAAATATCCACACCTTATTATTAAATTACTCTGGATTAGAGAAAGTTGTTGGAAGTCAGGCACAAACTTTGTTTGCTTACATTTGGATAAATGATTAAAACAAGTATATAATTTCTTGGTATCTTTAATTTATAGTATAACCAGGTGAAAAAACTTCCAACAACTTTCTCTAATCCAGAGTAATTTAATAATAAGTTGTGACACCTTTTAGCAACTTGTATATGAAAATATGATTTCTGTATTACTTCAACCTTAGCATCACAAAAAAAGTTGACTACTACTGTAATGAAAGTATGATGTGAAACTCTGGTTTTGTAGCGTACCTTCTAGATTAACTAGTAGAGATGTGATTATAGTTTTTGAATTATATACAAGAACAGTAAGTTAACATCACAGGTAAGTGGACTGTAATTGGGTGATTCGATAGGCCTAACTGCCATTGGAATCGGCATTGTTGATTAATTACTAAAAGCAACTGAATCGTAGGCTCACTGTCCCACGTTGTTGTGGGTTTTTTTCGTAGCCCTTACATAACTCTGGGAGACTCCCGATTGGTATGGAAGGTATCAAGGAACAGATTAAGACTCTAAACAAGGAG
Organism: Typopeltis vanoorti; assembly: GCF_054136105.1. Lineage (NCBI taxonomy): Eukaryota > Metazoa > Arthropoda > Arachnida > Uropygi > Thelyphonidae > Typopeltis > Typopeltis vanoorti. The sequence goes on from NC_143550.1 coordinate 80,475,086, forward strand.
AAGTTTTAAAATTTATTATGGCAAAATTTGAGACTGACTGGCCAGGTTATTTAAACCTGTATGCCCAAACAAATGATCCAGAAGTAGAGGATGAAGAAACCCAACGGTGATTCATAACTGTTCCACCATCTAAAAAACCCCGTCATAACAACTCACAAGAAGAGCACTCCAACAAATGGAGAAGAACAGCAGACGATCTTATGGAGGATGACTCACCCACACAGGACGTGCCGAAAAATTTGGAGGAGGTCTCCCCAGTTATTTTACTGAACAAGGAGAAATGGATTTCTGTCATATCAGCCCTCAGGGAGCAAAACATCATGGGCAAAAAACTCAGATGAATATTTTAAATAGACAAGTCCGGGAAGCTCTGCAAAAACATCAAGATTGGGAAACCAAACTGAACAATCTGAACCCAGAGGATAACTCCATCTGGAAATTCTTGAGAACCCTCTGTACTAAAAGGCAACTCATACCCCCCCAATTCAGACCAAGAAAAGAACAGCTCACACTAACCATGAAAAAGCAGAAGCTTTGGTTGACAATTTGGAAACTCGGTGTAACCCCTCTTATGAGAATTTAAACATTAGTCTAATCTACAAGATTCACTGCAGAGTCAGGCAGTGTAAACTCACTGCCTGACTGAAGGCAGTGTAAACTCACTGACTGAAGAGATCTCAATAAAGGTCGAAAACCAGTGTGGGTAGTGACCCTTCCCATAATGCATAGCATTATACATGTCTGTAAGGAGATGTGCTTTGCATCATGGGATACTAAGGCAAGTAATGTGAAGTCTTAGCTTCTTTATACAAGTTGCCCAAGTCCTGAAAATACTTAAGGTGCAAACTTTGTTTGCTAACACTTGGATAAAGGATTAAACCAAGTATATAATTTCTTGGTATCTTTAATTTATAGTATAACCAAGTGAAAAAACTTCCAACAAGAAATTATATTCTTAGTTTCATCCTTTATCTAAGTGTGAGCAAATAAAGTTTTTGCATGAAGTCACTTCATGACTGGGCTACTTGTATATAGAAGCCCATGTGTTTACATCAATTGCCTTAGTATCCCATAATTACTACGGCAATTGATGTAAACAGACAAGGCCATTACCCAGACTGATTTCGACTTTTATTGAGGTCTCATCAGTAGGAGCCAGACCTAGATGTGATACCAAGGTTGAATTAATGCAGAAGTCATATTTCCATATACAAGTAGCTAAACGATGTCACACCTTATCACTAAAATATTCTGGATTAGAGACAGATGTTGGAAGTTTTTCCACTTAGTTATACGATAAATTAGAGATCCCAAGAAATTATATTCTTCGTTTCATCCTTTATCCAAGTGTAAGTAAACTTGTAAACAATTTTTTTAGTAAATAAACAAGTTTTGCATGTGAAGTCACTTCACTGCTGGCCTACTTATATATATAGGCTAATGACTTCACATCACATCTGTAATCCAGAGTATTTTAGTAATAAGGTGTGACACCTTTTTACTACTTTTATATGGAAATATGACTTCTGCATTACTTGGACCTTGGTATCACTTCTGGGTCTGTCTCCCATTGATGAGACCACAATAAAGGTTGAAACCAGTCTAGGTAGTTTGCTTTCCCATAATGCTTGGCATTATACATGTCTCTAAGGATATGTGCTTTGAATTATGGGATACTAATGCAATTGATGTGAAGTCATGAGCTTCTATATACAAGTAGTGCAGTTATGAAGGGACTTCATCCACAAACTTTGTTTGCCCACACTTGGATAAAGGATGAAACCAAGAATATAATTTCTTGACATCTTGAATTTATAGTATAACCAACTGAAAAATGCTTTCAACAACCCATGATCACTTCCATGTTTTGTAGATGTTACAACTCTTATATCCAATATTTCATCTATTTACTATTTTACCATTCTATTTGTTATTATATAGTCTGTGGTAGGCATCTGCCCTCTTTGTGTTGATATTTGTGATTAAAGAAAGTATTATTTATTCTAAATTCATTACCTGTACAAAACTGAAGCAGTCTTATTCCTTGTCAGTTGTTTTATTGAATCTTTGACACGTGCCTGGTATTACACTGTTTTCAGTCATTGCATTTAAGTCTCCTGCAAATATTATTAATTCAGCTGATGATATATATATATAATTTTTTTTTTTACAGTTTTCTGTAGCATTTCATAGAATTCTTTTATTTCTGTTTTTGGTTTTCCTTCTTCAGGGCTATAGACATTAGTTATATATAGAGTTTATTTTGAAGTTTTATTTTTATTCTTCAATTAATTCTTCTTGTTTTTGATTTAAGGAATGAATATTCCAACTTCCAGTCCTTAATGTGTTCCATTTTTCCAGTACCTTATCCATTGTTCTTTCCCAGTTCAGATCCATCTGAACAGTGTGGCTGCATCTTGTATTCTTTCTATGAGCATTTAATTTTTACATCATACAAGCAGGTTGCTAGCCATATGTGTTGATGCGTTAACTGAACATATTGTGGCCTTCATATCTAGAGTGGCCCTTCTGGTAGTTTACACTACCAGCATATATCACCTAGTCACTCTCTCTCACCATGTTGAGGTAGCAGGTACGATTGAGAGAAAGTAATAGTGTTCTTGTTAAATGCACTCTTTCAAAACACCCAGTGATGACTGCTTATCCTCTCCTGTTCTGTCACTCACTGAAATACGTCTTCACTATTTCCTCAGTAAAACAACTTAGTAATTTTTATGTTTCCATCATATCCATTTCCATCACATCCTCCCCTCTTTACCACCTGTCAATTAAATATTATAACAATCAAACCTTCAGTCTTTTCTCATATGGAGCACTCCACAGACAGTTGTCATTTTGGTTATTCAGTTCTGGATCCTCTACAAATTACACATCCCCAACTAACCCAGGTGATCATATCTACTATGTATAACACAGCTTTCCAGATGTGGTCATATCAAATCCTTATAAAGAGAGATAATATCCAATTTAGATAATATCTATTCATCCATTTGACTCCTACCTTTATCATCCTGACTCTGGGTATTTAGTCTGATACTGTTATCTTCAAATGCCCTTTGCCCATCTCTCATGTGCACTGCCAACATCTTTCTACTCCAAATTCTTATTCCATGGCACTGCTGCAAGCTATCTCCTCAGCTTGTAATAATCACCTGCTTTGTAATTCCATGTATACCCCTTTCTTAACAGAAAATTCTGCATGTCTGTCAATTGAGACCACATGATCACTTTCCCCAAACAGAGCAGTTTGGCTAGATTGGTTACTACATTTTCTGATGCTGTGACGAGATCCAGGATTCCTGAACCTTATGTCCCCTCCATAATATGCTATCTCAGTTAATTATATAAATTCCAGGTATATAAATTCCATTTCCTTCCCAACCTGTGATGATTCCTCTTTTCAGTCTCTTCCCCCATAATTACTTGACCTGAAATCATCATGCTAATTTTCTGATATATGCCATCTACATTCTCCCTTATGCCACTTGGTCTACATCAACAACCAGCTATATTCCATCCTAGCCTCTATCTCACACTAGATAGCCTTAAATCAGTGTTTCTCAGCATGGGGTGTATGCCCCACAGGGGGGGACAATTAGAAAATGTTGTTACATTCGTCACCTCATCACTGATATACTCAAAACACTCACCATTGTCGGCAAGAGGGACATCAGAATCTTTGAGGTGGGGCATGATCCAAAAAACGTTGTGAAATACTGCCTTAAATGAACTATCTTCTGCATACAGCTGTCCACCTGTTAGTAACCCTCTGAGATTATCTCAGCTCATACATTCATGAATGCCAACAATGTTATGTTCCTTCTTGATATTTTCATTTTAAATATTACTCTGGAGCATTAATGCCATTTGATGAACCATATAGATATCAGGTTATTCAACTGGGTTCAGAATTGGCTGTCTGATAGATATCAGAGAGTTGTGCATGGTGGGGAAATATCAAGAAAGCAGAAGGTTACAAGTGGGGTTCCACAGGGCTCAGTACTGGGACCTGTATTGTTTAACCTTTATGTCAATGGATTGCAAGGGGATATTCAGTTGTTTGCATTTGATGTGAAGCTGGGAAGGTTATTAGTAATAGTGCAGATGTGGCCGCCCTGCAAGAGGATTTGAATAAACTAGACAGATGGGCAAATGAATGGAGGTGTTGGTTTAATTCAGCAAAATGTAAAGTCTTGAAGTTTGGGATACATCGATGGGAGGCTGCATACTCGATTGGAGAAGGTATACTGGAGGAAGTAGGGGAGACAAGAGATCTGGGGGGGCAATGATTGATAGAAAACTGAAATTCAGGGAACACATTGCAAAGGTGGCGAAAGTAACCCAGAGGATTGCTGCAATACTGAAAAGGACGCTGACCTGCAGAGATAAAAGAGTTATCATTCCATTGTATAAGACCACACTTAGACTATTGTTCTCAAATTTGGTCCCCAGGATTTGAAGGGGATAAAAAAAGAGTGCAGAGACAGATAACAAAGATTGTTTCAGGACTGTCCAATGTTAATTATGAGGATCGGTTGAGGGAATGTGGACTGCCTTCTTCTATCTACCCAAATTAGTTTGGTGGATAGAAGAAGGCAAGGTGATATGATCGAGACTTTTAAACTGTTGAGAAGCAGTTACAGAATGGACACTGGGGAGTTCTTTCACTTGATGGAACAGCAGGAAGGAGCGATGACAAGGGCTATCCCTGGAAGTTATGAAAGGAAGCTGTGGGCAAGAGGGTGAGGAGTGGTTTCTTTGTGTGGAGGTTGGTGGAACCGTGGAGTGCATTGCCTGATAGAGTGGTGAGAGCAAAAACGGTCAGTGAGTTCAAGGAGTGATATGATAGACTTTGTGTTTCCTAAGAAGGACCTCCCATGATGAGTCTTTTGACTACATGGAGGCCTGAATAATAATAATATCAGCTTTGATTATTCTGTTGTCTTATCTCCATAATTACTTTGCTATCTTCACTAAAAATTTTACCTGAATAACTGAAATATTTTACTTTTTTCTATAGGTTCTTCATTCAGATGTAGCTGATATTTTCCATGTTTCTTCTGATTTTCTTAATCTTTGTGTTTTTATTGCTGATTTTCATGCCAAATTTGTTAAATGGGTCATTCAGTTTATTTAAGGAATCCTGCCTTATATTGTCATATATTGATCGTAATTGTTTTATAAGAAAATTTAAAAAAGCCTCACAAATGCTTAGGATCCCTACACAATGCAGTAAAAATCAGGACTTAATTTTACATCAAGTAAGGTCTGCTTTCATCAAAAATTTAACTGCCATGGACCTAGGATAAGCATACGTTATACCACAGAATGTAACTAGCAATGCTCCAACATGCATACAGTAACGAATTTGCCATTTGTATTCTGGTTTCTTAATTATATTTAACAGTTGTGAATTAATTAATTGTTAATAGGCTTTTGCTGTGAAAAACATTTAAGTACCAATATGCTGATGATGTTAGTCTTATGATGTTCAAAACTAGTCTGATTTTAATTACTTATTTTTATTAAACTCCTTATTTATATTATAATGTGTCTCAATACTGAAAACTTCCCACATAATTGATAATGTACACAAATATGGAATCTACAAAATATATCACTTCACTATATATGCATCTCGATATGAGGGTGGTTCCATAAGTTTCTGGCCTGACTAACTTTTAGAGATGATAGAAGGAAAACAACTGTGCACTTTTCATCATATTTTCCCTTTACTTCAACACACTTTTAAAATTTCTGAAAATCTTGTATTTCGGTATAAGTAGGTCACCATTTTTGCTCAGTTCTTCAGAAAGTTTTTCATGAGACTCAGTTTGACATGCATAGTAGCAGAAATATTTTCTTGTAACTAGAGGTTTGTATTTTATGCTCTCTCTCTCTCTTTCTCACTCTGGAATAAAATCATTTTTTTGTAAGCCATAAGAAGAGGACATAAGGATGAAATGAAACCTTGGAAAAAAGGTGAGAAATGAATTATAATGAATCATTTAATAGTGATACTGCTCAGTCATTTCATTACTGGGAGTGTGGAAATGAGAAGCAAGATAGTCAGCATGTTGCCCAGGTGTAACTGTGATGAGTTGAAATGGAAAGCAAAGATCATTAATGGTATGCTGGCAAAGCTGTGGAGGAGAAAGGAGTGCAGTATATGAATGTGTGAAATGAATTTAAAGGATTGATAGAACTGTATAAGCATAATAGATTGCATTTGAATAGATATGATGTGAGCTGACTAGAAAAGCTATTGCCAGAGAGAAGATTAATGACAGAGGTAAACAGGAGTGATCCGTGAAAGTAAGAGGTAGTCTCAAAGGGAAAGAAAGTGAGATAGGATAGATTGAAGTTTGCTAATGGAGAGGTGAGTGGTGTGAAAGAGGAGAATAAGAGAACAGGAAAGTAAGATGACTGGGGGGGGGGCTAGGATGGACAGGGAGGCATGGTATAAGGAAGTTAGATGTTGGAAGTAGTAGTGAATGTGTGCATGTATAAGGGTAGTTAACAAAAGCATGAGATAGCCTGGGATGCAATGATATCATTTGAATTATAGATGAAATATTTAATATATGATAATAGGGGTGGCAGAACTAAGGAGAATGAAATGGTTGCATCAGCTGAGTTTTACATGAAAGCTATTGTTATTAACATCAGAACTCAAAAGATTCATCACAGAAGGTACTCATCAAATTGTGCTTTAAACTCGGTCAACATGTCCACAGTCACTACACTGTCAGGCAATGCATTCCTCTCACCAACCACTATCAAAGAATTTGCTCCTCATTCCCATGCTCATATCCTCCTTGTATAGTTTCTGTGAAAAATTTCTTCCATGTTAACCTGGTAATAAATTCTTACCAACTTAATGAACCAATCATATCCTCTCACTTCCACTTATTCATGAGACCTTGCAAATTGCATTCCTTCAATCTGTCTACATACTCCATAATTCAAAGACCAGCCTTCGAATTTTGGGTTGATCTATGTATCTGGAGTTGTGTTCAAAATGCAGGAGAAGTTAGGAAAAGCTAGGATCCAGAATTGGGTTGATAAAACCAGTATTCACAGTGTTTAGTCTGTTAAAGGAAGATTGTAGCTTAGCAATCCACTTTCATATTACAACTGATTTTAAAATGCAGTGATATAATTTGCAAATATCTTTTCAAAATATATCAATGCAAGTGGCCGTATATCAAAAACAGTTTTCTGTGATTTTGTGACCCCATTGGCTAATTACTGCTCATAATGCACTTTTGCTATCCTTACCAAAGGAGTGACCATTCCTGCCTGCCTATTGTACTCCTCACACAGCTGATTGTTACCATTCATCTTATGCTGCCTTCTGTTTCTTCTTCCAGATTTCATATTTGATCTTTTCATTCTTCATATGACTTTTCGCTTTTTCTTAGTACCATCCATTTTATACCTACCTTATTTAACCTTCTGATATTTGAAATACATTCAAACATTGTTGCTGTTAAATAGTTCTTGACTAGTGCCCAAGCAACACTGATCTTTTTAACACCCAACTTCTCAATCCATAATATAGCTCCAAACTGCGTTTTGAGCTTTCCATAATTACCAGCATTGTAGTTCCACATATATCCTTTCCTGATAAAAGTCCTCATATGGCTGGCCACCAGAGATTCAACACTCCATTCATCATATGATTAATTGATCAAATCCAAGATATGATCTTGCATGCACTCTGTTACACACTGCCTAAAACAGCTGTCCCTCAAAAACTTGAGCAGTTCACTTTGCCTTCATTTTAGTCTGCCACTAGTTTCCTCTATGCCTTTCCATCATGAGCAATCATAACTCCATTGTTGTCATCAACAGCAAATCTTCTTCCTGTTCTCACAAAAAACATTATATCTTCCACTCTGTTTCAGTTAGGATATTATTATCATCCAACCATTTCTTTATTCCAATAACTTAGAATTGGGATAGTACCATGTATTAGATGAGCAAGTTGGATAAGTTGTGTATGGAAATGCAGTATCCCAAAAGAGAAAAGTCGCTGGTTGTATTTCAAAGGGATCTCTTTTGGGAACATTGACTTTTAAGGTGTGTATATTGATGATATTGGAGTGGGTTTAAGTGGAGACATGCAGCTTTATTGCAGATGATACAAAATTAGGAAGAATGATAGAGTCAAGCAGATGTAGCCCTATAGGAAGACCTGAATAGATTGTACTGGGCAAGTGAGTGGAACTATCAGTTCAATGTTACGAAGATAACATTCTGAAATTTTGTAGGCAATGATGGGATGCAAAGTATATACTTGATGAGGTATGTATACCTCCTACAAGTGTTTTGACCTAAGGGAGGTCTGGTGTTAATACTACTACTAATAATAATAATAACTTTCAGGCAAATCTCACTTGATGCAATCATTTTGTCCCTCTTAGTTATGATACTACTATCATTCATAAACAAATGAACAACACTGTTATTCATTTCAGAGTCTATAACTAGTCCTGCCCATACCACTTCTCAGCTTTCTTCACACACCTATCTTTGGCCATTCCCTTTATCAAATATTTCATCCCCAATTCAAATACCCCCCCCCCTTGCATCCCAGGCTATTCCATTACTTTGTTAACTATCTTCATACATGCATAAATGTATGACATTCCTCCCTGTCCACCATACTCCCTCCTTCTCTGCCTATCTTGTATTCCAGTTTTCTCATTCTCTTGTTTCACACCACTCACCTTTCCATTAGTAAACTTCAATATATCCTATCTTGCTCTATCTTTCCCTTTCAGATCACATCTTATCTTACTTCCCCAGATCTCTTTCTCTCTCTCTCCTGTTTGCCTCTGCTATTACTGTTTCTTCCATCAACAAGCTCTCAAAGTCAACTCACACCATATCTATTCAAATGCAGTCCATCACTCTTATACAGTTATATCCATCCTTTCAATCCATTCCAGACATACACAGCTTCATCTCTTTCTCCTCACACAGCTCTGCTGGCATACCATTAATGATCTTTGCTTTGCATTTCAGCTCATCACTTAAACAGTGATGAGTTGAAAGAATGGCAACATGCTGACTATCTTTCCTCTCATTTTCACACTTTCAGTAATGGAATCACCATGCATTGTCACTTTCACTTTTAAATGATTCATTATCTTTTTGTTTCTCATCTTTTTTCCAAGGTTTCATTTCATTCTTATATCCTCTTCAATATGTCCTAACCAAAAATGATTTTATACCAGATAAAGAGAGAAGAAAGAGAAAACATAAAACTCAAGCCTCTGGTTAAGCTCAAGAAAATATTTCTACTCATGTTGCATATTTAACTGAGTCTCATGAAAAACTTGTTAAAGAACTAAACAAAAATTGATCCACTTCTCGCTGCAAGATTTTCAGAAATTTTGGAAAACAACATTGTTGTTATATTTGTTAAAACTCAGACTGGAGAGAAATATTAAAAAAAGAATTAAAGAAAATAATTCATATAGACTGTTGAATGTTGGGGGGGGGGGACAATAGTGTAGCTGAAATTATAAAGAAGCTGTCCACTTTCGAAGAAATTGCTACATGATGGAGATGTGGGTGTTAGAAATCTCATTTCCTTCAGTCTCATCCTCCTGGTCTTCTTTATTGCAAACCTTGGTGCAGCAGCAAGTGATGAATAGGTTAAGAGAACTGTTTGACCAGGATGTCATGGTAACGGTGCAATGATCCTATCAAAAATGGAATGCTAGTATGCTTAAAACTACTCGTTTTCCATGAGAGAGAGGGGGGGGGGGGTGGACAGTGTAGCTGAAATTATAAAGAACTAGCCGTCCACTTTCGAAGAAAGTGTAGCACTTTCTTCGAAAGTATGTGTAATCCAGCACAGAATAGAGATCAGTTTGGGAAAGAAGTTGAAGTGTAGGTGGGCATTGCAGCTGAGAAATAGCATATTGAGATGACTGTAGGCCTGAAAATAAATTTCTGTGTTTGTATAAAAATGCCAGGAGTGTCACATATTAAAGAGAAAGAATTTGTGGAATTAAGTTCTTCTTCTTCTCCTGTAGTCCTAAATGAACTGTTGGATCATTCATGGCTGGTAGGTGATACGCTTTGCTAGCCTCCTCCATCATCTCGGTCTCTTGTTCTTGATGTCAGTTGAGAAAGAGAGGAATTTGTCCATTTGATGTTATCAGTCCATTTTAATCGCGGTTGGCCCCTAACCCTTGATCCCGGAATGATTCCTTTTAGTGCTTGCTTTGGAATGCCATTAGCCCTCTCCACATGTCTGAACCATTTCATCTGTCTTCTTCTGATGACTGTCAGAATATTTTCCCTTTTTCTCCCATCTATTGAATTCAATCAGTTTTCAGATATATTTTCATTGGTTTCGTGAGCGGTATAGGGAATTCTCAAAAGTCTTCTGTAAAGTTTTCATTTCAAAAGACAGGAGTCTCCTCTCATCTTCCTTCAATAAAGTCCAGGCCTCACAACCATACAAGAGGACTGAATTCACCAAGGTGTCAATTAGTCTTAGTCTGGTTGTGATTGCTATTCTGTTATCTCTCCACAATGGTTTTAACTTCTGTAGGGCCAAGATTGCCTTAGCAATTCGGTATTTAATGTCGGTTTTTGAATGACCATCTTGACTCAACGTGCTTCCTAGATAAGTGAACTTCTTTACATTCTCAATTTGCTTATTGCCAATTTGTATCTTTAAGAATTCAATGTCTGATTTTGAGGTTATCATTGTTTTTGTTTTTTTTGTAGATTTATGTATAATCCATATTTTTTTAATGTTCCAAAAACATCTCTTGTAATGCTTCTTCACTTTCTGCCAGAAGATCAATATCATGAGCAAAATGTAAGTTATTTATTCTTAGTCTGCCAACTACTATTCCAGTGTCATATTCATAAAGAGCTTCATCTGTGACATATTCCAGAAAACAATTAAAAAGAAGAGGGGACAAGATGCATCCCTGTCTTACCTCCCGTTCTGCCCGGAACGGTTTACTGCTGTCATTTTTAATTTCAATTCTCATATCAGATGAGGAATAAAGAGATTTAATAATACTAATGATTTTGTTGTCAATACCATAATGTTCTAAAATTTTCCATAATGCCTTGTGCCATATTGAGTCAAAAGCTTTTTGGATCTGAAAAGTTGGTGACAGATTATTTTGTTATGTTCTATGTATTTTTCGCCTAGTATGTGTATTGTAAAAATATGGTCAATTGTACTTCTGGACTTCCGGAAACCTGCTTGTTCATCTGATAGTCTGCTTTCTATTTTCTTTTTGATTCTTGACAATAGTATTTTTAATAGGAAATAGGATGACTAATAAGGCTTATTGTTCTATAGTTGCTACATTTATTGCTGTTTCCCTTTTTAGGAATAGGTACAAGGACAGAAGTCTGCCAATCAGAAGGCCAAGTCTCTGTGTTCCATACGTCCTGGAATAAATTTAGCAAGGTGTCTATGATGATGTCACCTCCTTCGCATATCAGTTCCACTGTGATTTTCCTATTTTTGAGGAGCTAACTGCTGCAATAACTTCTTCTTTTAATATCGGGTAATCTCCGAACCTCCTGGCAAAATTCCAAAATATCATCAGTCGGTTGAGGGTCTTTTTGAAAAAGTTTGGTTGCATAACATTTCCATCTATCAACTATTTTCTGGTTATCCTTGATAGGAGTGCCATCTTCATCTTCTATGCTCCAATTAATTGTGGTAAAAGGTTTGGTTAACTTATTAATAATTTGAAAAGCACTTTTAGAATTCTTTTTATTTAAGTCCTCTTCTATATTTTTGCATTCATCCAATATCCATAAGTTTCTAGCATGTTTGATTTCTTTTTTAATAATCTTAGTAATATTTTTATACTGTTCTCTATTATCACCACTATTAATATGAGATTTCAAATATCTTCTTTCATCGCATAGGTCCAAAATATTTTTGGTTATCCGTGGTTTATTTATTTTCCTTTTGTATCCAAGGATTTCTTGAGCTGTCTCAGTTATCTTTTGTGAGAAGTATTTGGTTTTAGATTCGATACTATTATATTTCTTGAAGCTTGTGTCAAAAATTTTTTTAATTTGTATTTATATAGTGTATTTATTTGGGGATCTTTTAATTTTTCTATATTATATCTTTTACGAGTTGATTTTGTAGGTAATCTTTCCCTCATTTTCATATTAAGTTAATTTGCCTGAAACTTGTTTGTATAAGTGAAAAATGCTAGGCAAGAATAATTTACTAACAGGAATATATAGATATTATATATCTATAGGAAAGACAAGAAGTATGTGTGTACGGGAGCTTTTTGATGATTGTAACAGAAGAATTATGCCTGCTCAAAGTAGAAATATAAGAGGAAACTGATATGTTGTTTCATAAAGACCTGACAATTGCATATGTTAAAATATATCTAAGGTTACTTTGGAGAGTAAATACTATCAAATACTTTTATCAGGGAAAGTGCCAAGCTTTTATTCCAAATCTTGTAAGTTAAGGATTCATTAGTTGACTAACATAGCAAATATGTATTTATTCTCTGTTTACACTCCTGCAGAGTCCTGCATAACATCCATATTCACTGGTGTCTTTGCAAATGCAGCCTTTCATTTCATTAAGTTCGTCACTGTGTTCTTTCCAAATTTTGTTTGTTTGTTACTGCTGTTCCATTTTGTGATCTATGACATTATGCCATATATAGCAGAAGAATTGCTGTGTTAGCAGGACACTTTTCTCTGCCATTTTCTCTTTGATATGTTTCCACTTCTGAAATAATATTAGAGATAGTGGTCAGGTTTTTACAAAACACCTTTATAGCACTGAGAATGCAGAGTGATGACAAATGTTCAGGCAAATTAGATTAGTGAATAAAAAGACCCGGAAACAAGGAAAATGACTTTCGTGAGTTTCTGGTGGGGGGGGGGGGGTATCTTAATAATGCAGAGGCATATGAAGCATATGTATGTAACAGAATCATATGGATGGCTTGGTAAATTAATGATGCTATATACTCAGTGATGAGCTATAAGGGGCTCATGCAAGCCCTTTGTTAAATTTTTCTCAAATTTCCGAGCCCCTTGTTCTTGTTTAATAATCTTGTAGAACTAGAAAATACCACCATGGAATGTATACATGCTACTATAATTGCTACTTTAATTCTTAATGATTTTCTGATAACTATATAAAAAATCATTTCATTGCATTTTGTTCAGATGGAGCTAGTGTAATGTTAGGAAACAAATCAGGTGTTGCAATCAAACTTCTACAAAAATTTCCCAACATTGTGATTTGGCATTGTGCTCATTGTTTACACTTAGCATTAGACGATTCGATGAAAAAACATTAAAGAAATAAATCATTTTGAAATATTTATGGATAAATGATATGCTTTTTATCATCAATCACTAAAAAATCAACGAGAATTAAATACAATTGCAAAAGACCTTGGTATCGAAATTTTTAAGATCAGCCCTGATTTTGGACCATGATGGGCAGCTTGCAGTTTATGAATAGCTCTTGCTTTGTGGAGAAATTATCCAGCTTTATGCAACCATTTTGCATTGAAACGATAAATATAAGGGCTTTTTAAACCAACTTCTTAATTTGGAATTTTTAAAAGATCTAGCATTAATGATTGATATCCTACAGGAATTATCATATTTGTCAGAAGCTCTACAAAGTTGCAATATAAGTATTATAAGGGCTAAGTTAGGCTTTTTTTTTTCTCAATGATGCGAGCCCTTTGTTAAAATTTCCATAGCTCACCACTGCATATACTGACCTGAATATAATCACCTATGCATAGTGCATTCTAGGAGCAAGGAATGTAAATTTGTGTTTCTAAGGGATCTGCACTATGAATTGTTGGGACATCCACTCTATTCCCCAGATTTGGCTCCCCTCTGACTTCTATTCATTTTAGAAATTATGGACTTTACAACCATATTATAAATAACTCTTTTAATATCCTTACGTTTCGATCTTCATATTAAGATCATCATCTGGAGCATATACAAATATGCAGGACAAGCTAAGTTACATTACATATAGTAAGCTAGAGAAACAATGAATTGATCACAAATTATTCTACTGGCATGACCTTTAGTGAAAAAAAAAAATTATTATAAAGTACATCAAGCTAAATTCTATTTATGATAACATGAATAAACATGAATTTCTTACAGATAGTTTTCTTTCAGTGACATCATTGTTACTGAAAGTAACATTTTTAGCATTACATCAAAAATGTTATTTTTGATTTAGGATCCTGGATTTTCTGCAGTCCTGTTTATAGTTGCTCTTAGAGAGGAAGGTTCCGTGGGTCGAATATATGCCTTCCATATGTTTGGGATTTTTAGACCATCATTATTGTTCAGTTGGGGTGGTTGGTAATAATCTCACAGACTTCCTTAAATTTGCATTCATACCATGTTTTGGTGTGATGTAGACAACTAGTGCTTTTCCAGTCAATTCTATGTAAGGTGTTCAGGGCATGATCAGAAAGGCCAGCTTCACCATAATTATTATATTTAATGTGTCATTTATGTTCTTTTTGTCTGATAGGAATTATGCATCTTGTTTCTCCTATATATGGTGTCTCTAGTGCAGATCCACTAGAGACACTAGGTCTCTAGCGGAGGGAGTGGATCTTTGGATGAGTTGAGCAAGCTTTTTAATTTTGCGGGAGGTTTAAAGGTGGCTTTGAGGTTGTATTTTTGTAGTATTCTGTTTATTTTATCTGGTGTCCCTTTAATGTAAGGAATGGTTATTGTTTTATTATAGTCTGGTTTGTCTTTTTTTTTATTGAGGTCGTGTAGAGAATTTTGTTAATAGTATTTTGGCTGTATCTATTTTTTTGAAAAGTATTGCTGATAACTTTAAATTTGTCTTTCAGTGCCTGTTCACTGGAGCAGATCTTCAGAGCCCTGTTTTTTAAAGTGTTAATGACACCTAGTTTTTGTATTGGGTGGTGGTAGGAGTTTATGTGTATATATTGGCCAGTATGTGTCAGTTTCCGGTAAACAATGAAGGAAAGATTGCCAGAAGGAAGACGTGTGACAAGTGTATCTAGAAACAGAAGTGTGTTCTATTTTTCAATCTCAGTTGTGAACTGTATGCATTTGTGTTGTTTGTTTAGGTGGCTGAGGAATGTGTCTCTAGTGTTTGGTGGCCATGGGACCAGATCGCGAAAACATCGTCAACATATCTAAGCTAGACTTTGGGTTTTAAAGGAGGGGAACCTAAAGCAAGTTGCTCAAAATGTTCCATGTAAAAGTTAGCAATTGGGGGGGATAATGGTGAGCCCACGGTGTGCCTTCTTTTTGTAGGTAGAAAGCATTTGCCATACAAAATAACCAGAGTGCAATACATGTGCAGAGAGCGCCTTGATATCTGGAGGGAATTTGTTCTGTAAAAGAAGGATTGTGTCATTAATTGGGACATTCGTAAAGAGGGCAGAGACGTCAAAACTGACTAATAAATCATCTTTTTCTAATGTAATGTCTTTCATGATGTTTATGAAGGGTTGTGTGTTTTTGATATAGGATGGGGAATGACCTACCAACTCCTTGAGTGCTGCAGCTAATTTTTTGGCTAAGTGATAATTCGGGCTATCTATCCCTTCAACTATAGGCCGTAGTGGTGTGTTTTCTTTGTGAATTTTTGGTAGCCGATAAATTCTTGGGGAACGAGTGTAGTGCAAAAATTGTTTTTTGACCGTATCTTCAGGACATGTGGTAATTGACTTAAGTAGTTTCTCTGCTTTCTTTTTTATTCTGTTGGTTGGGTCGTAATTAACGAGTTGGTATGTGTTATTGTCCAAGACTAGTAGATTCATTTTTTTCTACATAAGTGGTTCGGTTTAAAATAACGGTGCCACTTCCTTTATTGGCTCTAGTTATTACGATGTTTTACTTTAGTGATTTCACCACTATTAATTCGTGTTTTGTTAAGTTGCTTGTTATTGTTTTGTTATGATTTAAAATGTTGGCGCTCTCTAAACGTATTTTGTCTGCTATGTTATTTGGGATGAATCTTAAGCTTTTTTCTATGTTACAAATAAATTCAGGTTTGTTTATCGACCTGGGTGCTATGTCAAAATTTACACCTTTATTTAGTACCGAGAGTTCGTCTTTATTTAAAGCATGGTTGGATAGGTTAACTGCATTACTATTACCTGTAGACGATTGGTGGCTCCTGTTGTTTCTTGCTTCTGGTTGGTTGTTATCGTTCACTGTGAAGAAATTTGAATATGGCCGCTGGTTTTGTCGATCTTTTTGTCTTTGAAATTTGGAAATTAGGTTTTCTTTCTTCAGAAGCAGAAGAAGGAATGGTTCGAATTTGAAGGATATGGTTCGCCATGTTGTTTTTTTTTTCCCACTAGAGGTCATGCCAGTAGAATAACTTGTGATCAATTCATTGTTTCTCTAGCTTACTATATGTAATGTAATTTAGCTTGTCCTTTATATTTGTATATGCTTCAGATGATGATCTTAATATGGAGATCAAAACGTCGGGATATTAAAAGAATTATTTATAACACGGTTGTAAAGTCCATAATTTCTAAAATGAATGCTAATCACCGTGTAACACTAAAAGAAAGGACTCTGACTTCTATCTCTTCTCAAAACTAAAATTCTTCCTTGCTGGTTACCGTTTTTCTTCGAATCAAGAGGTAATTGCAGCTGTAGAGGGGTATTTTGCAGATCTTACTGAGAACCCCCTACAGGGACAGGATAATAGCGCTGGAGCATCGCTGGAATAAATGTATTAGTCTTAAGGGAGATTATGTTGAAAAATAAAAATAATTTTGAAATCATAAATTCGTTTTCTCATTATTAGGCCGGGAACTTTTCAGACCACCCTTTTGTAACAAAAGGTATACAAAGATCGAGAGCTTTGGATCTGATCATAGCACCAGAGAATGTTGTTAATAAGGTGTGAACGCCAGCTGCAAATGGCTGAAGTGAAATAAGCCATATGACAATTTTAAGGAAAGGATAACCTGCATGACAGGTAATTATGAAAAGCTCAAAAAACAGCTTGGAGCAATAGCATGGAATGAGGTGTGGAGGAGAGAGAGAGAGAGAGAACAGATCAATACTATATATGTCTGGAGAGAGAGAGAAAAAAATAGATCCAGTCAAGAAATATTAAAAGAAGCAAGGTTTGACTCTATACCAAAGGTTACATGCAGAAATAAAGTGGGTGTAAAATGGGAGAATGGTGAAATTATCAATAAAGATATTGCTGACACAATTCAATATTTTATGAGGAAAGAGAAAGCTCATGAATGCATATGATGGTATAACAGGATGAGATTTCATGCTGGCTGGGGTGTCACCCAGTTAAACAAGACCTTGCTGTTTCATCAGAGAACCAGGGCAAACAATGAACAGTCAGCTACTGAAACAAGCACCAACTCAACATCCAGAATAAGAATAAACTCAACATCAGAAGCACTGAAGATAGGAACCATCAATATAAGGAATATTAATGGAAAGGAAATCAAACATGCAGAAGAATTGGAAAAGTACCATGTGGTATAATTGCATTTACTGAGATAGAGAAGACAAAAACAGGTGAGATCTTACTAAATAATAAATATAGGATGTTATTTTCAGGCTATAATGATCAAGGAAAAGGAGTTGTAGCAATAGCATTCAACACTAAACATGAAGATAAACTTCTTGCTTGGAAGGCCATTTCAAATAGAGTTATTTGGGTGAACTTGAAAATGGGGACATGGACAATGAAACTTGTTTTTTGGTTATGGTCCCACAGAAGGTTCTTCTAAGGAAGAAATTGAGGAATTTTTTGAGTCATTAGAAAAGGCAGCTGACATAAAGAAAATGGAAAAGATGGTCCTTGTTGGAGATCTGAACATCAGAGGAGGAAATGAATCTCACTAGGCATATAAGAACATTTTGGGAAAATTTGGAGAAAAAGGCAAAGCTAGTAATAATAGTAAGTATTTACTGGACTTCTGCTCAGAACATGAACTAGTCATTACTAACACCATGGAGAGAAGACACAAGAAATAAGAAAAGCCTCATTGACTATGTCATTGTTGATAGTGATATCATAAAGCTGGTTCAGGATATAAGAGTGTATACAGAGGATTTGAAATTGGAAGTGACCATTACTTAGTACTAAGCAGGATAAAAATGAATATCACATTGAAAAGAACAGTATGTAAGAAATTAAAGTTGGGCAGCTTTTACAAGTAAATTGTAGACTCAACTATACAATCATTATTGAAGAAAAAATGAATTAAATTGAAAACAAGAACCAAACCTTGGAATCTCAGTGACAAGCTCTAAAGAAGACATTGACTGGATTCAGGTAAGGGGGTATGTGGTGAAGTTGTCTGCAAGGATAGGAAAATAGGAACATCATCGTGGAGACAAGAAGTTAAAAATGTGGTCCTTGAAAAGAAGAAAGCATACCAAAAGTTCCTAGCAAATAAGTTGGAAGATGCCCTAAAAGAATACAGAAAAAAATGTAAGAAAACTAAGCTATGTATAAAAGTAGCTAAACAAACATCATGGGAAGAAGACTTTGGTAAGAGTACTGGAAATAAATATGGAAGGTGGCAAAATGTTCTGGAGGCTAATGAAGCAGCTTAGAAATGGAGAAAAGAATACTGCAAAAGGAATCAAAGATGATAAAAGTGACGTGAAAACTGGAGATAAGGATATGTCTGGAGTAATTACTTGAAAGCCTGTTAAACAAACCAAGCAGTGACAGAAACTGTACTATAAAATTTTCAAGAGGAATGCAAAGATGATTACATATCAATACTTGAGGCAGAAAAAGCCATCGAAAACTTGAAATGTGGAAAGGCATCTTGGAGTAGATGATATTCGACCAGAAATGCTTAAGTATGGAGATATAAAAGTTTTGCAGTGGCCACACTGCATAATTCAGAGGACCTGGTCAGAAGGTTGAATTCCTGATGATTGGAGTAGAGCTCTCCTAGTAGCCATCTATAAAAAAAAGGGATTAAAACTGAATATGAGAATTACAGAATTTCTCTACTAAGTGTTTCAAGTAAGATTTCTTTTCAAGCATACTTGAAAAGAGGTTGAGAAAGATTGTGGAAGAGAAACTTGGAGAACAAGTTGGGTTCAGGCCAAATACAGTTTGCCAAGCTCAGAGTTTCACTTTCAGACAAATAGATGAGAAGTCATGGAAATATGACAAGGATTGTACTTAAGTTTTGTAGACTAAGGTGCCCAGAGAAAAGCTTTTCAAAACACTTTGATTGTATGGAGTGAATGAAATGTTATACACAGCAGTATATAGTCTATATTTAAGATGTCAGTCAGTAATTAGAACTGAAGGAAATACAGGATGGTGGTTTGATGTAAAATCAGTGTTAAGACAGGGATGCATATTATCTCCACTCTTATTCATCATCTATATGGATCACATTATGAAGTGGCATTAGACCTGATATTAGAATTGGAGATGTCAAACTTAGCTGTTTGCTTTATGCAGATGATGTGTTACATCTAATGCACATCTCCAGGATTCTCTAACTAAATTGAATAACAACTGTAACAAATTTGGAATGAAAATCAGCAATAAAAGGTACAAAACTATGAAAATAGACAGGAGTATTCTGAATGGAGATCTTATAGAACAAGTAAAATATTTATATTTCAGCTATTTGGTCACAGTTTTTAATGAAAATGGCAGGTGTTAAATCTAGAAATAGACAACAGAATAAGCAAAGCTGGTATGGTGTGTAGCCAGCTGAATAAATTATATGGAATAAGAGAGAAATTAGCCAAAATATCAAATTAGTAGCATACAAGACAGTGTTCAAACCAGTTTTAAATTATGAATCCAAGAGATGGGTTAGAAATAAAGCACTTGATCAAAGACTAGAGTTTACAAATATGAGTGTTCTTAGAAAAATTAAAGGAGTGAACTGATGGCATCAATGACAGAATCATATTAAGAAATTAAGATATTAGATAGTACCTTGACATTAGCATTTCAAGAATGTGTCAGCAGAGCTAATCTAAGGTGTTATGGCCACTTAAATAGAATGTAGATTGGTAACTGCTGAAGAGGACATAGTTGATGTGCTCAGTGAGCAGTTCATCAGAATGTTTCATTCTCAGTGTGAAATCAGAAACTAAAGTTGAGAGAATGAAATGAGAAGAAGACTTAATGCTGAGCAAGCAAGAGGTATATGAGAAGTTAAGTAAACTAAATGTCAATAAGGCAATAGGACTTGATATATCACCATGTGTCTTAAGAAAATGTTCCAAGGAGATAGCCTCAGCCTTTACCTGTTTAACAAGAGTCTTGTAACAGGACAAGTCCCAAAGGAGTGGAAGCAAGGTAAAATTGTTACACTTCACAAATTTGGGACTTGTGCTGTTAAAAGATTTGTTAAACAGGTAACTAAGGCTGAGGCTATCTCCATAGAACATTCTCTAAGACGTGGTGAAATGTCATTAAGGTGTTGGAGAGGTTGTTGACAGCTAGGATACAAAAGTAGGTTAAGAACAGCAGTATTTTCTGTGCTTGTCAGCATGGGGGTTTGTTAAAGGAAGGCCGTGTTTCACCAACTTGCTGATGTACTATAACATGGTGTACAATGTATTGGACAAGGGAGATGCATATATAGTGGTATACTTAGATTTTGTAAAGATTTTTTGATGGATTGCCACACCAAGTTGGTAACTAAATTGGAGCAGATTATATTGGATGCGAGTTGGATGGGTGACTGACTTTCAGATAGGTATCAACAAGTTGTGTATGGAAATGCAGTATCCCCAAGGTGGAAGTCATCAATGGCATTCCACAGGAGTTTAGGACCATTCTTATTTAACTTGTATACAACTGTTTGCAGATGACGAAAAACTGGGGTGAGTGATGAGGAATCAAGCAGATGTTGTGGTCTTATAGGAGGACTTGAATAAATTGTATGAGTGGGCAAACTACCAGCAAAATGTTGCAAAGCATAAGGTTTTGAAATTTGGTAGGCAACAATAAATGCAAAGTACACTTGATGGGATAATTTTGGAGGATGTTGAGGAGACAAGAGACATTGGAGTGTTGGTGGTGAAGGACAAGGATCTAGTTTCAGATGTCACATTGCACAAGCTATTAATTCATCACATCGGATCATGGCAACGATGTGAAGGATCTTAACATGCAGAAATAAAGAGGTTCTGGTTCCATTGTATAAGGCCTTGATCAGACCTCAAATATATTATTGTGCATATTTGGTCTCCTGGTTTTCATGTTGATGAGGATATACTGGAAAGGATCCAGAGAAGACTGACTAAGGTAGTAAGTGGTCATTGTGATGTAGAATATGAAGACAGATTGAGGGAATGCAGTTTGCAAAGCCTTGTGAATAAAAGGAAGAGAGGGGATATGACTGAGACATTTAAATTGCTAAATGAAGACTGAATGAGTGTAAGCACAGTTTGATGATCCTTGAGTGTAACAGTGTGTAACTTCTACAACATCCAAATATCATTAATATACGAATTAAATAACAATGGTCCCAAAACAGACCTGCATACCAATAGTGACCTTCCTCTTTCTAGATAGTGCACCCCCCCCCTCCATACACAACATGCTGATACCTGTCTGATAGCCAGTCACCTATCCTACTTAAGAGTCTATTATTCAATCCCATCTGCTTTATACATTCATCACCTTGTTATAGAACATAAGCAAGTTGGCAAAATCTGACAGCAAGTTGGCAAAAACATCCTTCCTGTAATAACAAAACCTTTTTAATCCCCATTCTCTCTCTCTTGCTCTCTGTGGGTGTCGATACGTGTTTGTCAAAGAAATATCATGTTTTAATAATAATAATTACATATGGATTATTTAGATTAAAACAATATACTTTATTCAGAGGATTTTCACTTGAGGTATCTTGAATGTTTTGAATATAGGACTATTTAAAATATGAAAAAATAGTATAAGCATAAATGTACAGTTCAGGTAATGGTATTATGAGTAGTAGTAAGCAGTATTATTATTATTGTTATTATGGTTACTACATGGGAATCGCCATGGAGTCTGGAGACTCATTGTGGGAGATCCACACTAACTTTTATACACAAAAACCTGTCTTGCCTCTTCTTAAATTCATTCACTATCAAGGCACTCACAACTAATTCTGGCAGTCTATTCCACTCCTTCACTACTCCCCATGCGAAAAATCCAGTCCACACACACTTACAAACCACACCCTGACACAACTTCTACTGTGACCCCTGGTTCTCTTTGTCAAGCATGGAAAAATTTCTTTTGTGTCAATCTTATGAAATCCCTTTAATATGTTATCACTATAAGTTTCAGCCATGTCCCTTATTTTCTGCCTATCAATTAACTAAGGTGATGTAATAAAGTGATACACCTCTTCACTACTTGTATGTGGAAAATATATGTATATGTCTTCTGCATTACTTTTCACATAGTCAATGACTGGAATGAGTGAAGAGACGGACTGAGTGACCGGCAAGTGATATTTGTTGTAAATGTGTCCTGAATACCACGCCATTATATATCAGTGCTCTTACCCAAAAAAATTCAGAGCCCTGCATAAGTGCCAGTAAGGCTTCAACTGCACGGTAAGCGTTTTTTTTTTTTTTTAAACTTTAGATACTTCACATTGATAGTCATGGAAAAACAGCTAAATGAGACAATATTTGAAGAGGTATATAGAGAATTTATAAAACTAGGTGAACTACTTAACAACAATTGGCTGGGAAAAGTGAAACTTTACGACATGTTTCCCCCAGAAAGTATCACAGACGTTATCGCAGAAGATCAGTTAGAATCAGTGCCTTCTACTCCTTCAGACTTTATAGAAGTGCGCGCACGCAAAAAGCGAAGAATAACAGAAGAACCACACAAAGACAACGAAATGGAACAGGATGATCAGGGTTTGGACGCCGCTATTTCTCACAAAGAAAAGGTGCCTCCGATCATCCTTAGAGAAAAGCAGAGATGGGCAGCTTTAAGATCCACAATGTCCAATCTGCATATTGGCTTCATTAAGGCCAAAAACATCGATGAAGGCATAAAGATACAGCCAGCAACAGTGACAGACTATAGAAGGTTGACCAAAGAACTGGATGATAGAGGCATTCACTATCATGCCTTTGCGCTCAGCTCAGAAAAAAATTTAAAAGTGGTCCTTCGTGGTGTCTGTGAAGACAGTGACACAGCAGAATGTACAAAGCAGATAAGACCCCCATGCCATTAGTCCTAGTAGAGATTCATAAAATTTACAAAAATATCTACAACTTAAAAACAGTCTGTGGACTCATTGTCACAACAGAACCACTCCGGAAAAGATCATCTTCTGGGCAGTGCCACAGGTGCCAGAAGTTTGGCCATGCCCAGAATCTATGTAGAATGGAATATAGATGTTTGAAATGTGGGGACAGCCACCCAACCAATACCTGCACAAAGCCAAGGACCACCTCGGCCAAATGTGCCAACTGCGGTGGCCCTCATCCGGCGAACTACAAAGGATGTACTCAGCACCCAAAGAACAGACGGATGGAAGCAGTCAATCAGCCCTCCTCCTACAGTATAAGAACACCAGAGGCCCAGGCATCAAAACCGGAGACTCAGCAGCCACAGTCGGAGACCTCCAAAAATAGAGACATCCAAAAGCAAACAAGAAGTTATGCCGATGTGACCCATACAAATAGACCAATACCAGAACAAAATCAACCAATAGCACCTAAAAATCTAACAGCTGTTATTACGGCCTCACTAGCAAACATGCTACAAGATTTCAGCCTGTCAAACCCTACTGCAACCTCCACTAAAAGATTTCTTCGTGAAACACAGGTCATCCTCACAGCTTTCATAAATGAATAGTAACAAACTCATTCCAGCATCTCTTCAGATTGTTGCATGGAATGCAAATGGCCTCAAAAACAAAATTCTGGAACTCTGAGATTTCACATATAGGTTTCACTGATTAATATAACATCAACCAGATGTTATATTAATCAGTGAAACTCATTTAAGACTCTCAGACAATCTTAAAATAAGAGGTTATCGCCTATACAGAAATGATAGATTACTCTACAGAGGCAGCAGCACTGCCATCTTCATTAAAAATTACATTAAGCACCACTCTGTGAGTAACCCTTCAACCACTAACCTTGAGATCACAGGCGTGGAAGTAGTCACCAGAGGCAAACTGAAAATCTACTCAGCTTACAACCCTCCCCAAAAATCTCTACTACACTCTGACCTAAATGCCATCTTATGCATCAGAGAGCCCACCATTATAGCCAGGGATCTGAACTCCTTGCATGGAATTGCACAACCACCAACAAGAATGATTGCATCCTTTCCAATTACTTAGGATCAAGCAACGCTCTTGTGGCAGGCCCCACCGAACCAATTCATCTCAGTACATTTGGCACTGCTGACATCCTGGATATAGCTATCCTGAAGGATATCAAACTTCAATACAGCATCATATCTATGGATGAACTATCATCCGATCACAACCCAATTCTACTACAGCTGGGAAGACAAGAATACCTGTCTCCTCCTTCTCACTCCTACATAGCATGAGAAAGACTGTCAACAGCACTCAAGGATGATATTGGACCTGTTCCTCACATATGCACAAAAGAAGAAGTAGAAACTGCAGTTACAAATCTCGCACAACAAATTAATTCTGCTATAATGGTAGCTACCTCTTACAAATCTGCCTGCAAGCCAGATCGTTTGCCTGAAGACATCATGAACTTGATCAGAGACAAAAACAGAGCTAGAAAAAGATTCCGTAACACGTGTGCACCACAAGATAAAACAGCTCTAAACAGGCTAAATGGGGCAGTAAGAGATGCACTCAAAGCTCATAGAGACCAAGTATGGGAAGAAAAGTTAGCCTCTATTTCACCTACTGATCACTCCATCTGGGGACTACTGAAAAATATCAGAAACAAAGACAGATCCCTTCCCCCAATATTCTCTGACCAGGGCCTTGCTCACACAGATGTAGACAAAGCAGAAGTTATAGCAAACAATTTGGAGGAGCAATGCAGGCCTTCGTATGAAAACCTTGACTTTGATCACATATATAAGATTCACAACAAGGTCAGACGCTCACTCAAACTTCCTGACACCAGCACTGACCATATTGCACCAACATCACCTGCTGAGATATATGACATTATTAAAAAATTAAAGAACAAAAAAGCTCCTGGGCCAGATGGCATTACTAATCGGGTGATCAAACTTCTGCCCAAAAAAAGCAGTAGTGCACCTGACCATAATTATAAATGCAATCCTAAGTCTTCACTATTTTCCTTCCACCTGGAAACTGGCCGATGTAATTCCTATACATAAGCCAGACAAAAGGATCCTCACCTGCCTCAAAATTATCATCCAATCAGTCTCATCTCCAACCTAGGCAAGGTTACAGAGAAGGTCATCCTCGCACATCTTCAAGCCTCAATAAATGAACTAGACATCCTTCCTAAAGAGCAGTTTGGTTTTTGGCAATATCACAGTACTACTCACCAAATCCACAGAATAGTGGAATACATTACTACCAGCTACAACTGGCATCAATACACGGGAGCTGTTTTCCTTGACCTATCCAAAGCATTTGACAAAATATGGCATTTTGGATTGTTACATAAATTTATCTCAGCTGGTATCTCAATGAAATTGACGCATTTAGTTAGTTGATATCTGCAAAACAGGACCATGCAAGTCAAGATTAACGGCACTACCTCATCTCAGCGACCCATCTTGGCCGGAGTGCCACAAGGATCACTACTGGCTCCATTGCTGTTCTCTGTATACATGTCTGATATCCCGCACAACCCAGTGTCATCCATCGTGGCCCTGTATGCAGATGACACAGCATTATTAGTCAGATCTCTCCGACCACATTTCGTTACTAGAAAACTTCAAGAAAACCTTCTAAAATTAGAAAAATAGTTCTCCAAATGGAGACTGCAAGTAAATCCCCTAAAAAGTTCAGCTATTCTCTTCACAAAAAGATCGATATCTCCTGTAGGAGACATCTTATTATTCAACACCAAAATTCCCTGGCAGATGGAAACAAAATACTTAGGTGTCGTCCTCGACAAAAAATTAACTTTTAACCAACACATCAAGGTTACATGTACAAAGGCATCCAAAAGCCATCGCTCAGATCTACCCCCTAATAAACAGAAGCAGCAAGCTGAATCTGGTATAAAAGCAGAATCAAATGCTTTTATACCAGCTGACAATTCGTCTTATAGTTGCTTATGCTTCTCCAGCCTGGAACCACACCTCCACTACAAATATTATCAAATTGCAACGTGTTCAGAACAAATGCTTGAGAATGATCCTAAACGCCCCATGGGTTGTCAGAAATCATCAACTTCACTGAGATACAAATATTTCTTATATCTTCTTCTTCCTACAAACTTTAGCTGTGAAGTTCTTCCTAAAGACGTCCACTCATCCCAATGATCTAGTTCAGCAAGCTGTAGCCTATGAACCTACAGATACATTCAAACGCAAAAGACCAAAAGCCACATCTGACCACATCTTTCTTCAGCTCCTACTAGCTTACAATTGCAACAGCATTATATTTTGTGCTATTAACATGTATTAACACTAAATTGTCTCAAATGAACTGTCTCTTTCTTAGGTCCTAAAATTCTCATTATTTTGTAATTTGTTGGTTGCCATTTCTTTGGGCATCATCAGTAATCTCTCCCTCTCCTGTCCTTCCTGAAAATTTGGTACCCCTTATATTCTATACTTATAACTACATTATCTTCTGTGAATCATGTCATTCATGCTGATAATTTTTTGTCAACTTGAGCTGACCAATGCCAAAATTCCTCTTGTTTATTTCTGATGCTTCTAGCATTCATACATACATTTCAACATCACCTTGGCTTGAATCATTCAGATTCTTTTCCTTTATTTCTAATGAAATAAACCTGGGATTAAACGTGAGAAACTACACTAGGCATTGTGCGATCATTTCTATACTCACACTCATTTGTCTTGAGGAGGAAACCTGCGCTTGATTACATCCTCTCACCACCTCTGGTTTCCATTATTTTGCACTTTCAATCTCTCACTGGACAACACTTTCTCCAGACAACTCTCCAAAACAATTCAAGTGCAGTCCATGAGGCATATTCATGTCCTTTTGTCCATCAAATTCACTCTAGACAACCAAACACTGTACTCCATTCCTGTTGCAAAATCTTCTCATGGACTCATCTTCAATCATGGCCTTTCATCTTAATTCATTCCTATCATACCATGGCAGCAGACTTATAATCTTTACTCTTTCTCTCTCTCACTTCTGCAAGCAACACTTTTATTTTTATTATCATCTAACCTCCATGGAGTCAGGACTCATCGTGGGAGGTACACACTATTGCACACAATACTCATCCAGCCATGCCTTAAACCGATTCAATGTGTCTACATTCACAATACACTCAGGGAATGCATTCCACTCACCAACCACTCCATGCAAGAAATCTCCTCACTCCTCTGCTTATATTATACAGTTTCCAGCGACCTCATGTTCTACCCCGATCTCCCATTCTGTGAAAAATCTCTTCCATATCAACCTGATAACAACCCCTGACTAGTTTATATGTCTCAATAATACCCCCCTTCCTCCTATTCACGAAGCTTTGCAGCTTACATTCTCTCAATCTGTCCTCATACTCCACACACTGACCACCTTTATGAATCTTCTCTGTACTCTTTCCAACATATCCTCATCACCATGAAAACCCGGCGACCAAATCTGTGCACAGTAATCCATATGAGGTCTGATCAAGGCCTTATACAATTGGCATCATAACTTCTCTATTTCTGTATGTCAGGGTCCTCTTCATCATTGCAATTATCCAATGTGATGTCTTCATAACCTGTGCAGTGTGGCCCCTGAATTTCAGGTCCTTGTCCATCATCACTCCTAGATCTCTCATCTCTTCTACTTCCTTTAAAGTTTCCACAAAATGCATACTTTGCATCCCATCATTGCTTACCAAATCTCAAACTGAAAGTTCCACTTATCTCTCCATTCATGCAATCTATTCAAGTCCTCCTGTAAGGCCATAACATTCCCTTGACTCTGCATTTCTCTCCCCAATTTGCATCATCTGCAAACAGCTACATATCACTAGTTAAACCCATCCCAATATCATTAACATACATAATGAACAACAATGGTCGCAAAACTGACCCCTGCGGTACTCCACTAGTGACCTTACTCTTTCCGGATACCTATGATGAAGAAGATGATGTTATTAAAATTATATTTTAATGGAAACATTTACATTTATTTAGATCATTTTTAATCATAAAGTATAACAATATTAATTTTCATATTAGCAGTGGGAAAATGGAATGTATAAATTGAGAATGTTAAGAGGGATTTCTAACATTTAATGTGTTTTCAAGTGCAATTAGATTTTAGAGTGGGGGGGGGAGATGCATAAATGTATTAAAACCTGCCATTATAAAATGCATTGCTTTAAAAAAAATAATATTAGATTTATTAATTGAGACTCCACATGGCACATTCATGTGGAGTCTCAAAACTTATTGTGGGAAGCCACTCTATGCTAAACAATCTGTCTCACATATATTTTTGTCTGTTAATTGTGTGTCATTGGCTGGTTTGCCTATTTGGCAGGAGGGGAAAATAACAATGAAGGCAGAAGAGAGAGAGTTTCTAAGAGAAAAAACCCTGCTCTCTGTATTAGCAAACTCGCTTTCATTTTGTAAAAAAAGCTATTAAAAATCCTAAGTGTTTTCCAGCCAAAGGACATGTTTTTTATCATTCTTCCAACTGTGTTATGACAATGCTTGACTTACTTCAA
This sequence comes from Typopeltis vanoorti, assembly GCF_054136105.1. NCBI lineage: Eukaryota > Metazoa > Arthropoda > Arachnida > Uropygi > Thelyphonidae > Typopeltis > Typopeltis vanoorti. The sequence goes on from NC_143550.1 coordinate 80,503,988, forward strand.
AATTTATAAAATCTTATTCTATTAGCTCAACTACCTCTCTTGTTATCAATAGAAACAACTGATCTCCCTCTTAAGGAATTTAGAGGCCAAGGATTAACTGTTTTGTGGCACCTCACATTTGCAGAGTATATCTTAATTATTGATGATAAAGCAGTATAATAGTATTACTAGCTGCTTTCTTAGAGAATCAGAATTTCAGATAATTAAATGTGTGTGTTTGTACATAAATATATGCCATATTCTTAGAGAATCAGAAATATTGGATAATTAAATTTGTGTGTGTGTGTGTGTGTGTGCGCGCGTGCGTGCCTATATATATATGGCATAACAGATTTACTCTGCTGAGAGTAAATCCTCCTGCTGCTCTGATGAACTAGAAAGAAGAATAGTGGAATCTAAAGAAATCATCCTTAATCAAATACATCTTAACAACAACCTCAGTTATAATCTCGTCACAAACTGCCATTGTGCTGCCATCCAATTTTGGCATTCACAAGATTTTGAACACATGTGCACGCCCAACAATGAGGAGATACAGAGAACAGATTCAAATGTTCATACACTAACACTTTAATGTTTAGACTTTTTTATTCTTTCACAGTTTTTTGTTGGTTGTTCTCTCTTATTGTGCACCTGAAGAAGTCTTCTTGAAGATAAAACTAGTCATGCTGAATTAAAACAGTATTTTTTACTTCTCAGCTTTCAGTCATTTAATCTTTATATATATATATATATATATAAGTACTAATCCCAGAATTCAAGAATTTCATTTATAAAATTCTATATAAGTGACATGCATAACCCTTTTCTTATCAGATGATAATGATGATATTATTATTATTATTATTATAAAGGATCTCCGTTGGAATCCAGAGACTCTTCAAGGGAGACGTTTATACACAAAAAACCTATCATACCTCTCCTTAAATTCATTCACTGTCAGAGCACTCACGACTAATTCTGGCAATTCATTCCATTCCTTTACCACTCTCTACATAAAATATCTAGTCTGCATACCCATACTAATTATGCTCTTACACAACTTCCATAGGTGACCCCTAGTTCTCTAATTATTTGTCATATATTGAAAAATTTTCTTTGCTTCGATTTTATAAAACCCTTTTAATATTCTTATAAGTTTCTATCCTCATAGGGAACATTCCACAGACCTATCACCAGCTTGGTCACTTGCCTCTGATTCCTTCTACTACATCATGATCCCCAAGAAATCTAGGTGAAAAATCTGTGCACAGTAGTCAAGATTCAGCTGAATTGTACCTTATAAAGAGGGATAATAACTTCCTTATCTTTACTTGTTAGTATCCATACATCCAAGTAATCCTTTGAGCTACTTGGCTAACTTTTGCAATATGCCCTCTGAACATTAACTCTATGTCTGCGATTATCCCCATGTTCCTAGCCTCATCAGTTGCCTGCAATCCAGTATTATCGATGTAATACACAGTATGCAACCTTTTCAAACCTTAGATTTTGCAACATTAAATCGATAATTATTGTCCTTTGCCCACAATGCCAATTTATGTAAATCATCCTGCAGGATATCTACATTACCTTTATTAACTATTGCCCTTTTCGGTTTTGCATTATCAGCAAACAACTGAATATCCTTCAACCCTTTAAATCTTTCCTTATATAATTGATATACAAATTAAAGAGTAGTGGTCCTAGTACAGAACTCTGAGGTACTCCACTAGTCACCCTCATTCTCCTAGAATCCACTTCACCATATACTACTCTCTGGTGTCTGTCTGTCACTCCCCCATCAATTCTACTAGCTTCATATCCATTCCATTTGCTCTAACTTTTGTAATAGTTTTCCATATGGCATTCTGTTAAATGCCTTTGTAAAGTCCAGTAATATCATAGTGTATCCAATTCCACTGTCACTTTTATTATAAAATGCAAATTACTAAGGCAGGACCTACCTTTTACAAAGCCATGCTTCCACCTATTAAGTGTCACATTCCTATCCACCCATTCCTGAATTTTATCCTTAACCAACTTTTCCAGTACTTTAACCACACCACTCCAGAGATACTAATTGGTCTGTAGTTTGTTGCTTCTGTCTTGAAGCCACCTTTATGTAACCATCTTACCCTCTTTCCACTCCCTTGGAACCTTGCTAGGCTAAGACTTAGATTGAACAACTTCATCAATATGCCCTCTAAACATTAACTTTATGTCCACGATTATCCCCATGTCCCTAGCCTCATCAATTGCCTGCAATCCAGTACTATCAATGTAATACACAGTATGCAATACTGTGTATTACATCGATACAGAGACAATGCCAATTTTCTTGCACATTCACATAGTACACAGGCTGATGTACATTGATATTTTTCAATATGCTGAACACCTCCTGTTCATCTACCACAATTCTGACATGCACCTCTGTCACATCCGTAACTGTGAAATCTCCACTTGGATGATAACATCTTTGCAAAATGATCACTCAGGAACTCGACAGTTTCTTTTCCCTCCATCACCTTTCTGCCATCAGCATTGATTAAAGTCATCTTACCATAGTCATTTTTCCTCTTACTTGCTACATAATAAAAAAACTCTTTTGGCCTGTTTAGCTAATTTTCTTTCATAATCTCATTTGGCCTTTCTTACCATACTAGTCACCCTTCTTGTTTGCACTTTGTACTGTCATGAGTATGCTGATCATCTTTTATCTTTATATTCCCTCCACAGTGTTTTCTTTTCTTTCTTTTTTTTTTTTTTTTTGCAGCTCTTGCTTTATATCTCTATTCATCCACTTAATCCCCACTTAGTTTATCCTTTTGACCTTGGGTATGCATTCTGATACTGCTTTACTCAATCACCGATCACTTCCCTTGGATCTTGGATAGCACTGCTCTGTCCGTGCGGTTAGCCGAGTGGCTATGCGCTTCGCAACCATATGCCTGGGAAAGGAGTGTCCTGGGTTCGATTTCCGTCCCTGACGTGAGGAGCTTAAGGATCTTTCTCAGACATAGCCAAGTTAGTCGATCTTGGGCGTGGATAGCAGAGTTTTTCTCTCCAGTTTAGTTGGGGATTTTCATCCCGTGAACACACATTGATACAGTCAGGAATACCTAAAACAATCCCTTCAGCCATAGGTCTGAATTGTCAGCTACGCCGGTCCCGAGCCCGGATAAAAATGGGGGGGGGGTTGAGATGGTGCCGTGAAGAGGCTCACGGCCAGTGAATCACCATACAAAATAAATAAAAAAAGCAATGCTCCAAGATACCTAAGTCTATCATACTTCATCAAATTCCTGCCATGTACCCTCAAGGAGTGTACAGGATATAATAGTACTACATGAAAAATTTACCATAGTCATCTTACCATAGTCATTTTCCTCCAAATCAGTCTGTTACTTGTCAAGACTCCAACATTATAAGATCTGTCTGTCATAGTTAAAAGAGAGAATTCCACATGCTTAGCAACTTCCCAGAACATGACTGCATGGTCACTTTCCCCAGTGGAGGCAGAGTGTCTACTTTATGTTCAAATAAATCAAACAATTTAATTAAGATTATTCTAACTGAAGCACACATTTTGTGACTTTTAGGGGAAATAATTTTAATTTTAATATGCATTTGAAAAGATCACAGACAAATAAAATTGGGAATGAATATCCCAACAAACCTCGAGATTATGTGAAAAGTACATTTCTTAATTGTGTGTTAGACCTAATGTTTCCATGCAAGAGGTATAAAAAAAATGTTCTGCCTTTTGAGCAGGAATAATTCCATATCAGCCTCAGAATTTTTTGCATATTGCAGAGGGGAGGGGGGGGTTCTGGTAGTACATAGTTAGCAAGAATAATTCCATACTAATATGAGAATTTTTAGTTTACTGAAGTTCATACAGCATGATAATCATAATATTATTATTATTACCACCCCAAGACCTCATGGAGTCAAAGACTCATCTGGGAGGTCCTTTTATCACACACACAGCTCTTTGAATGTGTTTAAAACACATACTGTGTTTTAAACACATTCAAACTCTTTGCAGACACCACATTCTCAGGCAAGGCATTCCAATCATTCACAACTCTGCACAAAAAAAACCTGCCTCTCACTCCCCTACTCACACCCTCTTTATACAGTTTCCAGGGATGACCTCTGGTTCTCCTCTGATCTCCAGCATTGATCCTATAACAACCCCTTACCAACTTGTAAGTCTCTATCATATCTCCCCCTCTTCGTCCTGTCCACCAGACTCTGCAAATTACATCTTCTCAATCTTTCCTCATACTCGACATTCCAGAGGTCAGAAACTACCTTAGTCAGTCTCCTTTGGACCCTTTCCAACATCTCTTCATCCTTCTGAAAACCCGGTGACCAAATCTGGGCACAATAGTTCACGTTGTGGCCTAATCAAAGCCTTATACAATGGAACAAGAATCTCCCTACTTCTACACGTCAGTGTCCTCTGCATATATTAACAAAAATTCTGGCTCTGAGGAGTTAACTTTATTTGTATGTGCATTGAAATATTGATTAATTTCTCCAGGTTTGAAGTTCAAGGGACATATTTCAGAAGTGATGAAAACTTCACAAAGAAATGCTGCCATTAATCTTATCTAGTGTAATAACTTAAATGGGTTCAGACAACCATTTGCTCCTCATTTTCCAGAAAAAAAAAAAAAAAAAAAATCTGCTCTTTGCTCCCTTGTTTACTTAAATACTTTATCCAACTTCCAAGGATGGCCTCTTGTTCTACCCCTGTCTCCATCCATTCTGATTGAAGACCATCTCCTTATCCCAAACTATCCCTGTAGGAAACAGTTTTATAAAGGATGGTCATGTCTTAGTAATCTGGATACTTTTTGATAATAAAGCTATTTCCTTTATCCAATTGAGTTGGATAAAAGAAATGGCTACTCAATTATACTGCTGGACTTTGCAAAGGCATTTAACAGGATTCCATTTAGAATTCTGTTGCATAAATTGGAGTAAATGAGGATGGATATGAAGTTGGCGATTTGGATAAGATGACAGCTGATAGACAGATATCAAAGAGTGCTGTATGAGGCAGATGAGTCTAGCAGAAGACAGTTAACAGTGATATACTGCAGGACTCAATATTTGGCCTGCCATTGATTTTGTATATCTTATATAGGAAATGATTTAAGGAGAAATATTCAGTTATTATTATTACGCCCTCCATGGAGTCAGCAGACTCATCATGGGAGTTTCATTCAACTGACAACATATCTATCATACTGAAACTTAAAATCCTTAACTTCCAATAATGCATTCCATTCACTGACAATTCTCCATGTAAAAAATCTACTCCTCACACCCCTCTTCACCACACTCTTACACAACTTCCAGGAAGGATGGCCTCTGGTTCTTCCCCCTGTTGCTTTCAACCCTTCTCTACAGCCAGCATTCCAGAGTCCTGATATTGTCATAGTCACTTCTCTCTCTCTCTCTCTCTCTCTCTCTCTGGACCCCCCCTCCAATGTTTCCACATCACATTGCCAAATCTTAGCATAATAGTCCAAGTGTGGTCTAGCCAGTTCTTTATACAACGGTACAACCACCTCCTTATTCCTACATGTTACAGTACTTCACATCATAGCAGTATATAATGTGCAGTCTTTGCAACACTTGCAATATGTCCTCTAAACTTCAGTTTAATGTCAGCCATCACTTCCAAATCTTGACTCTCATTCATTTTCTGCAGTACACTTTGTTTACTGATAATCAATGATAATGATGTAGAGATCCTGCAGGTTGATTTAAATAGACCAGCAGTATGGGCAAAGGTAAATGGCTATCAGTTTAGCATGGTCAAATTTAAGGTCATGCATTTTAGGATGAAGAGATCATTAACTGTGTATTATACTGATGGAATTGATCTGCAGGAGATTGATGAGGCCAAGGATTTGGGAGTAATTAACTGTGGACATGGAGTGAAGTTCATAGCGCATGTTGTAAAGGTTGCTAAAACAGCACATCCGATTATGTGGTTGTTGAGGAACACTGGCAGTTGTAAGGGGGTAATAATTACTATTTATAAGGCTTTACATAAAGCCCCACCTGGATTCCATGGGGATGTACAAGTAGTAGGAAGGATCCAGAAGTAAGTGACCACTCTTTATTTACATGGTCTTCCAAAAATCCGCAATGAAGGTTGTCCTGTAATTCCCATTGTGAATTGTGTTGACTCTTCCACATATAGAACTGCAAAGTTTCTTTCACATCTATTGACATGTTGACTGCCATGGCAATTTTCAGGATTCAGGTCTCAGAAGCCAATTTGATTTAATTATATCATATTATTCAAAACCCTAATTATAATGCAAAAAACATGTAGAATGTGTTTTTTTGGGAAAAAAAGGTCTCAAGAGTTATCTCGTAATTGGCATATGTAAGAGAAAGTTCTTTGTAGTAGCCAACTACGAGTTAATTCGTACTCAGACACGCTTTGACTTTTCGTTGTTTCGCTAAAGCAGAGTTAGTGATATGTGTGTAAATTCATCAGTAGTGAATCAAACTTAGTTGAGTAGTTACATTTACTTCTTTCTTGAGTATTTTGTTTTATAATTATTATTATAATATACAGGTAACCCTTGTATAACGCGGATGTTAGGTTCCATAGAAATGCCACGTTATATAAATCGCATTATGCATGACTTAGATCACATAGAAAAGTAGGGTTAGGTTCCGAAATCGATTTTTTTTTAACTATATAAACAACAATGATATAGCCAACAAAAACAATATTTTTATTTAATTCAGGTAATTCATGTAAGTTAAGAAAACATAAACTATGAGACAAATACATAGTCGATTGGTAGAGCCTCTGCTACTAATGGCTCAGTTAAGTAAGTTTGAGCGCGGTTAGTAGTTGGAAGGGGGCCAATCGTTCGATGCTGTCGGCACACTCTCCCTAGATGAGTCTTTGGACTCCCTGGAGGTGTCAAAATAATAATAATAATAATAATAATAAAATTATAAAAATAACAAATTGTACATGAATTTCATTGCACGTAATGCATAAATGTTTCAGACACAGTAAAATAAAACGTATATTTTAATCGTCATCATTGTCTTCAGAAATAACATTTCATCGATGTTCTTTAAGTGGCCAGAGGTTGTCACCACTTGGAATCTCTTGGACATCATTTGTTATAATTCTCATTGCCTACTTCAGCTGGTTTAGTTATCAAGAAGATTCTGATTTAGCAGAATCTTCGACAGAACTTTCCCCCCCATTTGGTTTGCTGCCATCTATTAATTGTACCAGTTCCTCTTCATTTAAATCTGTTTCTCCATTAATTAATTCACTAATTTCATTTCAACCATATCGCAAAAACCCTCTCCGCCAAAAATGTGTGCAACGTTTATCATACGACGTAGCTCGGCATCCACTGGAGGTACGAAATTTTGCTCCAGAACGGCTTCAGGCCATATTTTTTTCCAGCAAGCATTCAGCGTAGAGGGTTGTAATTCCATAATGGACAGAGAAATAATTTTCACACAATTCATATTGAAAACTCTTTCCACGCTTGAGGCAGTGTCATGTTTGGATTAGATTCCATTTTTTCAAAAATTAATTGGAATGTTCGCCGAATGTAATATGACTTAAATGTTGATATTATTCCTTGATCGAGTGGGTGAATAAGTGAAGTAGTATTAGGCAGCAAAAAAGTTATTTTAATATTCGGATGTCTTCAATTTATTGGATGGCCTGGTGCGATATCTAAAATTAGTTGAATTTTGAAGTCCATATTCTTTTTCTTTGTGTAACTTTCTACATCAAGTACAAAACACTTGAAAAATCAATTTTCAAACATGCTAGCTGTAACCCATGCCTTTTTGTTGGCCCGCCAATAAACAGGTAGGGTGGACTTGTCAAGCCCCTTTCATCACACGAGGATTTGCGAATCGGTTAATAAACATTAGTTTTGTCATGTAATCACCTGATGCAATACTACAAAACAGTAGAGTAATTCTATCTTTGGAAACTTTGAATCCAGGAGCTGATCTTTCATTTTTCGAAATATAGGTGCATTTTGGCATTTTTTCCAATATAACCCCGATTCATCTGCATTGTACATCCTGGTCTGCACTATAACCACCTTTTTCAATGATTTTTAAAAGTTCTGCTGGGTATTTCCGGGCAGCTTCAACATCTGCTGATGCTGATTCTCCCTGGATTTTAAGATTATATAAAGAAAACCACTTTTTAAAGTTTTCGAAACAACCCTTACTGGTGCAAAATCCATGCTGAGAGATTTCTTCTGAAGAATATTGATCAAGTTCTTTTAAATGTTTATAAACTTTGAGAGTTTTTTGCTTAATAAGGTGTCCATCCAAAGGAATTTTCTTTTGAGTGCAATCTTCTATCCAAATCATTAGACATTTCTCCATTTTTTTCATTAGAATACCGCACTTGGATTTTCAATCCAAGATTTTAATTTTTTCTTCGAAATAAATGAATTTCCTCCCCTTTCGTTCCAATTTTAGTGGCCATTACAATAAAAATAAACTTTTACATAAAAATAAAAAGCATTACATATGTAACTCACCAGAAAATAAACTGCTCATCTTGAAAATATCACACTTATGATTTTTAATGCGCTTTCCTGGCAGAAAACAAAGACAATTTCCAACAATAAACACTTTATACAGCAAACCCTAGATGGCGAACCTCTGGCACAAGTGCCAGAGGTAACACATCTGAGAATTTTGCTGGACATCGACAATTTACAGGTGATATCCTTTTTATATGCTTATAAATTATTTAACTTTTTTTTTTAATTATTACAATACGTACAAGTTGAATTTTGTTTTACATGAGAGAGCAGCTATAAAGACATGCAAATAAACTTTTACATTAAAAAAAGCATTACATATGTACGTAACTCACCAGAAAATAAATTGCTCAGCTTGAGAATAACAAGTGTTGAGCTGAAATGCTAATTCTCTTCAACTGAATTCCATAACATCTGAAACTGTCATAACAACATTCACTATTAGTTTTAACACATGCACGACAGGGTGTCATTTATCGTTCCTGCAGAACTTCTCATTACCGACTGGCTCAACTCACACAAAAGTTCAATTTTATGGCTGCTTGTTTGCGTTTGAGGTGGCAGGCGAACTCACACACCCATTATATGGCATGTTTCAATTCTTGGTAGAATTTTATTTTAAGTTAGCCTTTGTGATTCTGTCATAATGGCATCGAGAATTTCAAATGCAATAAAACAAATACATTTCATAATTGAAAAATTGGACAATAGTTTTTAGTTAGATACCGTGTTTCAGTACAACATATGGTTTTGCTTGAGTCTATGCAGCATAGTTTCTGTGAGAGGGGACACATTATTATTATTATTATGGGCAACTCCAGGGAGTCCTTAGACTCATTGAGGGAGGCCCCAAATCATGTTCATCACAACTATTCGACATTCACATGGTATCTATCATACCTTGCCTTAAACTCATTCACTGTCACAGCACCCACTGCAGACTCTGGCAGCTTATTCCACTCATTCAGCAGTGTAAAAGTAAAGAATCCAGCTCTAACACCCTTACTAACTACACTCTTGCCCAGCTTCCATGGATGTCCCCTAGTCCTCCCACCACCAGCCCTGTTCTCAAAAATATCTTCTAAATTAATCTTATAGAAACCCTTCAGTAATTTGAATGTCTCAATCATATCTCCCTCCTCCACCTATCAACCAATTTCTGCACCCCACAAATCCTCAACCTGTTCTCATAAGGTTCATTCCACAGACCTGCTATCATCTTGGCCACTCGCCTCTGGATCCTCTCAACCTCTTCCCCATCAAGAAGAAACCTAGGTGACCAAATCTGGGCACAGTAGTCGAGATGGGGTCTTATCAAGTCTTGATACAAAGGAACAATAACATGCTTGTCTCTGCTCGTCAAAGTATTCTTCGGCAACCAAGTGATTTGATGAGCTGATTTAGCCACTTTTGCAATGTGCCCCCTAAACTTCATCTCCCTATCTACCAACACTCCCAAGTCCCTGGCCTCATCAATCTCCTGGAGTACAGTTCCACCACTGTAGTAAACTGCTGCTAATCTTTTCATCCCAAAATGTATAACCTTACATTTTGCCACATTAAATTGACATCCATTCTCCTTAGCCCAGACCTCCAATCTATCCAGATCATCCTGCAAAATTTTGACATCACCTGCATTCACTATTGCCCTACCCAACTTTGCATCATCCACAAACAAATGAACTGTTCCTCTCAGATCCTTTCCTATATCATTAATGAACAAATTAAACAGCAGTGGTCCAAGAACAAATCCTTGTGGCACACCACTAGTCACAGGCCGTCTTTTGGACTCTACTCCTGAATAAACCACTCTCTGATATCTCTCTGTCAACCACCCTCCTATCCATCCCATATGCTGCATTTTACTGATTAGAATTCCATGTGGTATCCTGTCACATGATTCATTAGTTAGCACCATTTTTATTCCAGCTGTCTTTAATTGAGAATTACACAAAGTGCAAAAGCCTCTGTACACTACCTTATTCAGGGATACAATAAAACTAAATTCCATACTTATAACTACTTGCTTGATACAGGCAGACACAAATTTAACAGAGATAAAAATTTGATTTTTAACTCCCACAGTGAAAAATATATGAAAAAATAATAATAAAGGGTTACTAGACATTGTAGATTGTGTTTTATCGAAACTGCATTGAATAAGGTTACTACAATTTGTAGACCGCATTGTATAAGTACTGCATTATACGAGGGTTACCTGTATATTTATAACCCCACAATATGAATAAGAAAAAACCACTGACTCAAGAAGAACTTGAGTACTACACTAATCTTAGTGAGTCAGAATTTGATGAGATTTTTGCCGAGGATGATTACGACAGTAGCGATTATGAACCTTCTGAGGATTCAAGTGAGGATAGCAAAGATGAAGTCGTCCCCGAGCCAGAAGCGATGTGTGTGTAAATTCGTCAGTAGTGAATCAAACTTAGTCACTTTATTTTCCAAGAGAACGTTGGTTTGAAATTGGACACAACAGATTTTACAGTACAAATGTTGGTTGACTTATTTTTTCAGAAGAGTCTCTTGCATTACTTGTTGAACAAACTAATTTATATGCTGAGCAAGAAATTGCAAAATTTCCACGAGTAAGAAAATCTCACAGGGTATCACAATGGAAGGACATCAGCATCGCAGAAATGAAAGTTTTTATTGGACTTTTATTACAAATGTGCCCTTGTTCTTTTCCAAAAATAGAGCATTACTGGAGTAGAAACCCACTTTATTACATAATGTTTTGGCTATCACATATGAGTCAAAATAGATTCCAGTTATTATTGCATTATTTTCACTTCGCTGATAACTCAGTACTATCTTCCGACAAACTATATGAGATAAGACCGATATTGAATGATTTTAATGTTATGCGCCAAAACTACTTACCAGATAAAAATATCTGTATCAAAGAATCAGCGATGCTATGGCATGGAAGATTCCACCAGTATATACAAAATAAAAAACACAAATACGGAATCAAACTTTTTGAACTGTGTGAGTCCAATGGTCTTGTTATGAAAATAAAAATTTACTCCGGTAAATCTGAAGAAACTGACCATAATTTGGGTCACACTACTGAAGTTGTTTTGCACTTACTGGAGGAATATCTCGATAAGGGGTACATATTATATATGGATAATTTTTATAATTCTGTTAATCTTACGAAATTTTTGACTGCAAGAAAAACATGTGTGGAACACTACATAATAACAGAAAGGGAAATCCATATAGGTGGTAAATCAAAAATTGAAAAAAGGGGAGGTTTTTTGGCAGCAAAATGGTCCTGCTATAGTATGTAAATTATTATTATTTGACACCTCCAGGGAGTCCAAAGACTCATCGAGGGAGAGTGTGCCAACAGCATCGAATGATTGGTCCCCTCCCAACTACTAACAGCGCTCAAACTTACTTAACTGAGCCATTAGTAGCAGAGGCTCTACCAGTCGACCAACCTTTGCCGGCAAATGGGAATGGAAAGACAAATGAGAAGTACTCTGTATTTCTAACATGCATGTTGTTGAAATGGTAGAAGTGTCCAACATCAATGGAAAATTTTCAATGAAACCAACCATAATTCGAGATTATAATAAGGGAATGTCCTGCATTGACCGATCAGATCAAATGCTGTCGTACTACTCAGCTCTAAGAAAGACCATTAGATAGCTGAAAAAAATTGCATTACATATTATATTATAGAAATATATAGTGATACCTTGGCTAACGAGTGACCCTGCTAACGAATTTTTCAGCTAACGAAGATTTTTTCACTGTTTTTCGGACTCGACTAACGAATGTTTTAGTGGATGCGCATGCTAACAGAAAGCAGCAAAAATGAATGGTCTGGCCATTCCAGGAGCTTATCTTTTCCATCTGTATGTGTGTGAGACAAAGAAATGAGCTGACCGCATCACATAGGGGAGACCCACCAACCTGACAGGGTTGTTTACGTTCAAGACAGCGAGAAGTGAGACTCTTATACCAGTGTCAGTAACAGAAGATCTTGAAAAGTTGAAAAAGCAACTGAATCAGGAAAGGGACAAGGAAGATAAAGAGTGCTCATCAGAGGAGGAGGACAGCAATAAAAAGAGAAGAATGCCAACAGGTGACATTAAAAAAATGCTGCACAACTGGGAAGAGTTTCAGTCTTTGGCTACAAAGCGGCATCCCAACAAAGCTGAAATGAACAGACTTTGTGCCTTGATTGAAGACAAGTGTCTGAATCACTTTAAAAACATTCTAAAAAAAAGAGAAGTTCAATCAACTTTGGATAGATTTTTTGACTTCTCCTTTAGCAAAGAGACAGAGGCCTGCTACTGAAGAAGAGGAGACTTACCTTGAATAAACTTTGAAAATTTGGAAGAAGAATAGTAAAAACGTTGTGTACATATTTTCAGTTTAATAAAGCGTATATAATAGTGTAAAGATCGTCATTTTTTCATTCTACTTTCCATTCTTTTCATCTAATTGGGTAGCTGTTCATCTCAGCCTTTGGTGAGTTTTTGCCCTTTTATAGTGTGCTTTTTATTATTTATAAAACTTATCTTTAAATATTAGGCAGCATCCAGAACGAATTAAATGATTTTCTATAGAAATCTATGGGAAATCACGTTTTGGCTAACGAATGTAATTCCAGAACAAATTACTTCGTTAGCTGAGGTATCACTGTATATACATAATGCATTCAAATTTTTTCATAAAATAACTAATTCTAACATAAAACTTATAAAATTTAGAGAAGCATTCGTCGAAGCATTGATTGAAAAAGAGATTCTACCAGTTTTAAAGAAAGTTAGATCGGAAGAAGTTCATTATTTAGAGAGTATCCCACCTACTGAAAAAAAACTGCATCCGACAAAGCCATGTCGAATTTGTACCCAAGCTAAAAAACGACGAGAAAAGCATTATTATTGTCCAGCTTGCGAAGAGAAGCCAGAACTTTGTGTGGAAGGTTGTTTTAAAAAATATCACAAAAAATAAAATTGTTCTATTTTCACTGTATGAATAAATTTTCTGTTCAATATGCCAGCCTTGATTTTTTGTTCTCTTCCCAGAAGCCAACTATCCTTAGTTGCACTTATATACTATGAATATACTTGCAGCTGCACAAAAAAAGGCAAGTCCAGCAACTACGAGATAATTTGTAGTCAGCCCTCTCAGCCAGATCATCTACTACGAATTATCTCGTAGTTGGCAGTTAATGTGTTAAGCACCCATACTGGACAATCCAGATCATTCAAGAATTCCACAATAGTAAGACATTTTAGTCAGTTTTCATATTGTTTTTCTGCTGTCTGATGCTCAAATCAACAACAACCATGGATTCAATGCCTATAAGCGTCTAATGCCATCTTAATATGATTCTTCCATTGCATTTTATTGTGTGCAAGATGACTCAGTTTGTGTACAGAGTTTTCACACCATTTGACAATGTCATCATCCCATCCTCTGTTTGGTCTTCCTCTTTTGTTCTTTCCTTCAGTCATCCCAAAAAAGACATTTCAGTATGAAATATGTCCACCCCAAACTGCGATACAGCCCTCACAATGCTTAGTACCAAATGATTCAGTAAATAAATCACTTGGTACTAAGTGATTCATTTACTGAGCCATCTTAAGCAAAATGGCCCACTCTTCCAAGCAAGGAAAAGGCCTTGTTTGTTTTTGAGCAGCAGTGCATCTACTTATTGCATCCCGAACGTGGGGTTGAGATCTGTGGAGTGTGCTGGCCACTTGATTCAATTACTATCCTCAGTCTCCAGAAGTATTTTCACTGCTCATATACGATGTGGTGTGGCAGTGTCATCCATAGAAATGAATTCTTTGCCTCGAGCACCATGGAACCATCAAACATGACATGATGTTGAAGAACTTCGTTGCAATATTGTTCACCGGTCATAATCTCTTTTTCCAACACTTATAGCTTGGTATGTTAAGCATAATGCCTCCCCAAACAATGACCCCCAATGTCTATCCCTTTCAAGAACATTCTCGTGACTGTAAGGCAGTACCACTTTCACGCCAGATTAAGTGTCGTCTAGAATCGGAGCAAAGACTAAAATGACTCATCTGTAAAGAGTACATTAGCCCATTGGTGTCTTCAATTTTTATGGATACATCACCACTGAAAATATGCTCTACGATGAGCTGTGGATAAAGGGATGCAGACTGCAGGCCTTCAAGGATATAGGCCTACTTGTTGCAGGCATCTTGCCACAGTTTGTCGAGATATCTACATACCTGTGCATGAATGGAGCCGAATTGCAAGCTGAACTGCCATTGTATGGCGATGACATTTTGCTGTTATAATCAAAAATCTGTCTTCTTGCGCCCTCTCAACAAACATCTGGAAGAACGCATTCCATTGGTTTAAAATGCTGCCCAGAGCCTGGATACAACGTGAGATTTCACACTCTATGGGAATATCAGTAATTCTGCAGCCTTCTTCAAACTTTCTAATAATTCTTCCCTACATGAAATCATCTAGATCAGGGCTGTCCAAAGCACTGCCCATGGGCCACATGCAGCCCACCTATGGGTTTTGATTTTTACAAACGAAAAAAATAAAATAATTTCGATCGAATGGGTATTAGATATTTTACTTCTATCGCTAATCAATAATCTCAATGTTGGTAATTTTATTTGGTGTTTTTACATCACTATATACCCACTTGTTTTTCAAATATTAGATATGTCAATGAAGCATTCTTGCACTGTTTTGTTCCAACTCACATGCTCCAGACGCTTAGTGCACAGTTAGTGTTGTTCATTTGTTCAGCTTTTGAGGTTGTGTCGCTGCTGTTCACCAAATTACTAGATACGCATTGTGATGCAGCCCTCGGATTACCTAAGGCTGGACAGCCCTGATCCAGATGATGTCTTTGAAACCTTACAGGACATCCAAGTTTGCAACTTTATTCCTTCATGAAAAGAGCGTCCTTCAAACACAATTCACTTAGTGAAGCCTTTTGCCTTTTATCCTGTTGAGTGCTACCACGTGACCCCTTTGCACATGATTTGAAATTTTGAATGTGTACCCACTTTCTACTCAAAATTGTCATTTATACAAATTTCCACGGACTGGTTTGTCAGAATTTATGGTTGTAATCTTCAGAAATAGTGTTTGTTTTTAGGTTTTGGACACCATTGTATAAACACCTTGTCAAAGAAAGTTGTAAAGTCCTTGTACATCACCCTAATCTGGATCAGAATAACTGTCTCTTTCCCAATTCTTCCACTAGTTTGGGAGAGTCTCATCTTATGTAAATATGAAAAATAGTTTGTTTGTTTGTTTTAAATATCATTTCTCTACATGTGGCAATCAATTTAATTAGTAAACCAGTTGTTGTAATACCTTGTATTCCTGTTATTTGAATTGTTTGTCGTTTGTATGCAATGATGACATACTATTAATTTCAGTACAAAATATCTGTGCTTTTCATCAAAGTTTGTTATCTACTAAAATAAAGAGCCAAGAGGCTTCAGTTCAGCAATGTAAAAAGTTCACTTATGAAAAATACATCTCTCTGGCATTTCAAGTTCCTCAGTACTGAATGAGAGTTTTTGCTCTCTTAAGGTTTCTACCTGATCTCTGAGGAGAACCGACCAGTTCGAAACAGCTGTCAGTTCAGTGAAACCTTATCAAAATGGACTAATAAAAGGCAAATATATAGACACTTGGGCAGCTCCTGTGTCTTCTATGTGGTCCAAACTAAGGCTACTCGTGAATGCAGGGGATGAAATTCCCATAAGCTCTTTGGTCAACTTACCTTACAAAACTTTCATAGTTTCTATATTCGGCTTTGAAATAATGCTGGATCTAATATCCACTTGAGTTATATAGTTTATTACTTTGATTATTGTTTTTTTTTTTCACATTATTTTATCATGTTCCCTTTTTTTTTTTTTTTTTACCTATTAGCTAGTTTTTGAATCCCAAAGACCAATCTATCTTCTTAAGGAGCATTAATTCTATCTTCCTCTCTTAGTCAGCCTTGTCCATTATAACTACATATCGAAAGGCTTAGGTGTTGTTGATTATTCATATTAGTGTTTCACAGCAAGAGATGAAAAATGAATTTATTGAACTTTCTAATATTTCACTGGTTTTCTGCGCAGCGCCACCAGATCACAAATTACAACTGTGACAAGCACTACACCAAATAGAAACAGTTCAATTTGTAACTTCATAGGGTGCCTTGTTAGGACTCTCTCTCTCTCTCTCTCTCTCTCTCTCTCTCCTTCCCCCCCCCCCAGATCTTTAGCAAATGAATGCAACCATACTTGTTGTGGTTGCATTAATTTTCTAAAGATGGTGATGTCTAGTCATTATAAGACCAGATAACCTGACATCTCCAAATTAATTTGCTTTCACTTTCATTAAAATAAAAGAACCATATATCTATTTCAAAAGTGGATAAAGGAAAAGGTGTAGCTGTAATGTTCATATTAGTACTTCACAGTATAAACAACATAGAGATGAAAAAATAAATTTATTTATTGAACTTATTAATATTTCACTGGTTTTCTATTCAGCATCATCAGAGCACAGATTATAACAAGTACAAATTGTGACAATTGCTACACTAAACATTATAAACAATTCAATTTGTAACTGACAAGGTGCCCTCTATGGGCCAGTTAACCATAAAGTTAATTTGGAGAAGCTGATCAGGCTATCTGGTTTTATAATTCTATCTGGTTCCATCTTTAATTGGTAAACCAGCGGTTGTATTTACCTTGCATTCCTGTTCTTTGAATTGCTTTGTTTCCACACAGATGATGCGCTCTTAATTTCAGTGGAACTATCTGTGCCTTCTATTAAAGTTTATTACTCTGTTTATTGTGTTTTTTTTTTCATTGTTTGATCATTATGCCACAGGTATCTTTGAATATTAGGGAACATGATAGACATGTAAGTTATTAAAGGAGTTTTATATGATTCACACAGAAGACTTTCTTTCCAAACATTTCAGGAAAGAAAAAGAACAAGGAGTCAGCCTTGGAAATTATAAGAGTGTCGTTAGCACAGAGTTAGGACTAGATTTTATGTGACTGACACAGAAGACTTTTTTCCCAAACATTTCAGGAAAGGAAGAGAACAAGGAGTTTGAATTATTATTATTATTATTATTATCATCATCATACGTATCAAGGATTTAGGCCTAGTATGGCCTGTTCCGGCCTTAGAAGTCATCGTTGAATCGTTTAAGAGGACGTCCTGGTTTTCTTTTTCCTAATGGCTTGTTTTGGTAATCTTTCTGTTTTCATTCTTTGAACGTGTTCCATCCATCTATGATTATATTTTTTAATTTTTTCAATTACTGGTTCTTGGTTTAATTCTTTCATAATATCTTCGTTTCTTTTGTGATCAAATAGGGCATACTTTGCAGTTTTTCTCATAAACATTTTTCTCGTTATTATTATTATTATTACCCCAAGACCTCATGGAGTCAAAGACTCATCTGGGAGATCCTTTTATCACACACACAATCACATCATACCATGTCTTAAACACACTCAAACTCCTTGCAGACACCTCTCAATCAAGGCATTCCAATCATTTACAACTCGGCATGAAAAAAACCTGCCACTCACTCCCCAACTCACACCCTCTTTATACAGTTTCCAGGGATGACCTCTGGTTCTCCCCTGATCTCCCACTATTCTCTGTAGAACTTCTCCACCATTGATCTTATAACAACCCCTTACCAACTTGTAGGTCTCTATCATAGCTCCCCTCTTTCTCCTGTCCACCAGACTCTGCAAATTACATCTTCTCAATCTTTCCTCATACTCGACATTCCAAAGGTCAGAAACTACCTTAGTCAGTCAACTGTGGACCCTTTCCAACATCTTTTCTTCCTTCTGAAAACCCGGTGACCAAATCTGGGCACAATAGTCCATGTGTGGCCTAATCAAATCCTTATATAACGGAACAAGAATCTCCCTACTTCTACACGTCAGTGTCCTCCGCATCATTCCCAGAAGCCTTTGTGTTGTCTTCACAATTTTGGCATTGTGTCCCCTAAATTTTAGATCCTTATCCACTATCACCCCCAGATCTCCTATTTCCTCTACCTCCAACAATATATTCTCACCAAGCATAAATTCTGCATCCCATCTTTGTTTTCCAAATTTTAAAACCTCACATTTTGCAACATTGAACTCACATCCCCTTTTCCGTGCCCAATCACTCAATTTATTCAAGTCTTCTTGCAAGGCCACAACATCCTCACTACTCTTTATGGTTCGTCCCAACTTTGCATCATCTGTAAACAATTGAATATCTCCATTCAAATCTTTGCCAATATCATTAATATACAAGTTAAACAGTTATGGCTCTAAAACAGCCCCTGAGGCACTCCACTAGTGACTTTCCTTTTCCTAGATATCGCACCCCCATACACAACTTGTTGATACTATCAGATAGCCAGTCTCCAATCCAATGCACTAATCTAATATCCAACCCCATCTGCTCTAGTTTGACTGTCAACTTATCATGAGGTACTCTATCAAAAGCCTTTGCAAAATCCTAGTATATTACTGTATCCTTCTCCTCTGTCCAAGGAAGCAGTCACTTTATTGTAATAAGTAAGTAGATTTCTAAAACATGACCTCCCTTTAGCAAATCCATGCCGTCCATTAAAGATAATACCATTGTTTTCAAACCAACTCTAGATCCTAGTTCTCACAAGCTTCTCCAACAACTTAACCACAACACCTGACACATAGATAGGCCTATAGTTTGATGCTTGAGTTTGATTACCTCCTTTATGAAGTGGCACAATCTTGCCCTCCTTCCACTCCTTAGGAACTTGACCAAATGCAAGATTTGTATTAAAAAAAATGTCAAGGCAGGTATCAACTCCCTGGCACATTCCTTCAGAATACGTGTTGATATATTATCAAGTCCCACAGCCTTATTTACATCTAATTTACTCAACTCCAACACCTCTTGCTCACTTACAGTCAGTCTCTCCTCCCCATCATCAACTGCTCTCAATCTCTCCATGAAGTCACATTCACAAGATTGAAAGACCTTTATGAATTGCTCATTAAGTATCTCCACCACACATTCTGCAACAGCTGTTTTATACCATTTTCTCCTATCACTATCATCCTTCCATAATCATTCTTTCTTTTGCTGGCTACATATCGAAAGAACTCCCTAGGATTCTTTTTGGCTTCATTAGCTAACTGCTGTTCATACCTCTCTTTAGCTACTCTCACCAACCAAGTCACCCTCCTTGCCTGGTCTTTGTAGACCTCATAAAATTGGTTATTTCCACTTCTCTTATGCTTTCTCCACACAATGCCCTTTTTCTCTGTATCGAATTAGCCTTGGAAATTATAAGAATGTGGTTAGCACAGAGTTAGGATTAGATTTTTAGTTTTAATGGTGATGACTGGGTAGAACTGATTGCCACAGTTGGTTGTGACTACTTTGTTAAGAAAGGAATTCAAGAAGCACTCTGGTAGGTATTGTGTGAACAATGGTTAGAATGTATATTCCATGAAGAGTCTTTGACTCCATGGAGATGCTTGAGAAATAATAATAAAAACAGCCTCTATATTATAAGTAGTCTTATCATGTAGATACTTAATGTGCAAACTCTGTTTGCTTATGCTTGGGGGGGTAAAGGATTTTGAAGCAAGAATATAATTTCTTATCTCTTATAATTTACTTCATGACCATGCAAAAATACTTTTCTACAAATACAAAGATGGTGAACCATCAGTATGAGATAAGGTACGGCAGGTATTGTTCCTGTTAGATTACTTCCTTTCTATTTAGTTCCCCCCCTCCTCTAAATGTGTGAAATTTGTAATAATAATAACAATAATAATTATAATATATTTATCCATTATTCATTACCATATATATATATATATATATAGTTTACCAGTTTCAGTAAATAGCTTGAACTCATGTGCCCCACCAGCACTGCAAAACCCACAATTTGAGACACCTATCCTGTTTGTAACAGGTTTTAATCTGTACCACATTTTCATTATACAAGTGCGTGTAATTCTTATTCTCAACAAATGAACCTGAACTGAAACTGAACAAATCTATACTAGAAACAGGATAAAGTCAATTTCACTGTTTATATTTTGATCACTGTGTGACAACTTAAAGGAAAAATTATGGAAGGATAACTTTAACAAGAGCTATTGTTAGGGAGGTAACAGAACGAGATGAAATGGTTGAGGTTTTAAGTGATTATTTTGTAAAAGCGTAATATTTCTACCATCTATCTAGAATCACCTTCACTGGATGAAGAAGCTCAGGTGTATGAGGACGAGGTATTAGAGCTGTTGCACAAACTGAATAAGAATTCAGCAATAGGGACTGATGAATATCAGCACGTGTACTAAAAGAGTGTTCAGCAGAACTCACTATTCCTTTGACCAGGCTGTTTAATATGAGTCTCAGAACAGGGAAGATTCTGCAGGAATGGGAGGAATGTATGGTAATTCCATTGCACAAGGGTGGTGCAAGACCAATGTATCCAATTTATGCAACATGGGTTTACTATGGGAAGGTCATGTTTTAACAACTTGCTCACATTCTATAATACTTTTTTTGACAGCATACAGCATGGAATACTGTTGCATAAATTGGAGACTATGGGATTGGATTATAAAATATTGACATGGATAAGAGGATGGCTTCCTGACATATCAAAAAGTAGTGTATTTGGGGGGTGGTGAATCCGCAAGATTCAAGGTAACCAGTGGTGTACCACAAGGATCAGTGCTTGGTCCACTGTTATTCAATCTGTACATTAATGATATTGGGAATGATTTGACAAGTGACACACAGCTATTTGCTGATGATGCAAAGATAGGTAGGGTAATCAGGAATGCTTCTGTTCTACAGTACTTGCAGAATGATTTGAATTGGCTAGGATTGTGGGCATTGGAAAATGGATGGATGTCAGTAAATGTAAAGTCATTCACTTCGGCGTGATTAGATATCTAATGTCGTATTATATTGGTAGGTTATGCTAGAAGAAACTGATCAAGCTAGGGATCTTGGAGTGTTAGTAGATAGGAAGATGAAATTCAGGGGCCATGTAGCGAAGATTGCAAATACAACTTAAAAGATAATTGCAATGCTGAAACGAATGTTCACATATAAAGATAAGGATGTCAATTTGTCTCTTTACAAGGACGTGATAAGACCTCACTTGACTATTATGCTCAGGTCTGGTCTCCTGGTTTCTGTTGTGATTCTGATATATATTGGAGAAAGTGAAAGGAGAGTGTTAAAAATGATATCAGGATTGTGGAATACTGATTATGAAGACAGATTGAGAATTTGTAGACTGCAGACACTAGCAAACAGGAGAAAGAGGGGGTGATATGATTGAGACTTACAAACTTCTGAGAGTTTGTAACTGAAGTTACAAACTTCTGTCATACAGGATTTCAGTAGATGGAATTTTTTTTTTCAATTTATGGAGGGTGGGGAAAGGACAAGAGGGCATCCTTGGAAGCTGAGAATGAATGTTGCTAAGAAGAGGGTGAGGGCTGGATTTTTCTCTCATAGGGTGGTGTGTGATTGGAATGGATTGCCATTGGATGTTGTGAGTGCAAGCAGTGTGAATGAATTCAAGAATAAATATGATAGCTGGTGCATGTAATACGTTGCCTCCCTCGATGAGTTCTTGGAGGTCTCTCTTAATAATAATAATGTAGAAGTATTATAATTCCTGTTGCAACAAACAAATGTGAGAACAGAGATAAATCATTTTGGAGTGTTTATCAATGCACAACATTAATGTACATACATCCATGAGATTTGATGTGGTGTCAGCTCATGTATTACAAGAATGTGCAAAGCAACTTGCAGCTCCTCTAACAAAGCCATTTCATATAAGTCTCAGCTTTGGGAAAGTGCCAAGGGAATGGAAAGAGGGTAAAATAATGAGTGGTTTGTAATTTGCACTCTCTCTGTCTTGGGCCTCCTTTATGAAATGGAACTATCTTGGGAGTGGTGGTTAAGGTAATTGACAAATTGGTTAAGAGAAAAATTCAGGAATAAGTCAATAGGAAAGGGATGCTGTAATGGGAGCAGCATGGTTTTATGCAGAGTTGGTCTTACCTTATTAATTTGCTCATTTCTTATAAAAATGTGTGCAAATTGAGTTGAATAACAGAAATGGGTAATCCCAAAGGCATCTGACAAAATATCACATAGATCACTATTACATAAATTAGAGCAAATGGAAATGAATAAGAAGTTGATTGCATAGATATGTGGGTGGCTGATTGACAGACAAAGTTTATGGGGGAGATATCAAAGTATATAGGAAAATTTAATTCAGGGAAAGGCGAATTGCTAGGGGTGTACCACAAGGCTCTGCATATGTGCTGCTGCTGCTATTTAATTAGTACATCAGTGATATAGAAGTGATTTAAAGGGAAATATCCAGTTGTTTCCTAAGGAAGCAAAATGCAGAGTGATAATAATAGCGTAGAAATCTTGCAGGATAATTTAAATAAACTGGCAATATGGACAAGGATAGCAGCTGATAATTTAGTGTGGCCAAGCATAATGTGATGTCCTTTGGGATAAGGAAATCAAAAGCTGTGTACCACATGATGGAATTAGACTGCAGGAAAAAGATAAGGACAGATGTTTGGGGTTGAATGTTGAGAGGCAGTTAAAGAGATCATATTGCAAAGGTAATCAGAATAGCTGATTTACCTGGATTTTGAAAACCACAATGACAAGCAGGGATAAGGAAGTTATTATTCCTCTTTTTAAGACTTTAATAAAGTTACATTTGGACTACTCTGCATTCACAGAATATGTCCACCTAGATTCCTTGGGGATGAGGAAATGGTGCTGTGTGGTTACAAAGGCTAGTTGTTTGATGAAAAAAAAGGTAAAGTTTGCTAAAAAAAAAAAAAAAAACAATCCCCCTTTAATTTAACAAACCTATGCTGACATTCATAGAGAATCATATTGTTATTAACCCAAATTCGAAATCCTGGCCTTCTCTCTGTGTAATTAGATACACAGACTGGCTTGGAGTGTGAAGAATGTTTTATCATTCCTTCATGAGCAGAACAATTTGGCCATCTTTCACTCCTTTGGGATCTTCACCATTGCAAGTTCTTGTTAAACAGATATATTAAGAGTGCTGTTAGCTCCTGGAACATTCTCTTAATACACACTAATATATATCACCAAGTCCTATTGCCTTATTAAAATCATTTACTTAATCCTTCGTGCATCTCCTGCTTGTTCACTGCTAATCATTTCTCCAAACTTTAATAAATGATTAATTGTGGGAAGCCTTGATCAAGTAACAACATATATATTCTATTGAATGTTGCTAGCTGATTGCCATTGGATGTTGTGAGTGCAATCAGCTAGCAACATTCAATAGAATATATATGTTGTTACTTGATCAAGGCTTCCCACAATAACTCTGTTGACTCCATGGAGGTTTATTATTATAATAATAATTATTATTTAATTTCTGTAATATCTTCCTATTCAATATGCAGAACTTCTTGAACTTTTTAGGTAACAATGTAATCTTAGGAAGCTCCCACTTATAAATTTGACTCTTTTTTTTTTCAGTGTCATTTTAAATATTTCACATAATTTCGTAGTTTTTAACGCTTTTTTATTTCATCGCCAACCAAATTACACATGAAATATCTTTAATTTATTATACAAATTTAGATTAGCTGAGGTTAAAAGAAAAAAGTATGAAGTCTGCTACAAATTTCTCTGAGTTGTATAACATTTAATATTTCTTTATAGATACGAGTAGTAAGTGCATTTCGTAGTGGATTGGAGTCTCGAAAAAATTCAACAGCTGAAGGCTTCCAGAGGATGTCAGTGAAACGACAAACCTCTGTGTCATTCCCAACAGCTTCAAGTAGCTCAAGTGCAGATGTCATCAAAGATATTAATAGCGATAAAAAAACTTCAGGACACAACGAGACACCAGTGTGAATGATCAGTACCTAAAGCAAAGTTCTAGTGAAAGAAGTTACTTCAATTAGATACATAGGCCTAGCCCAAACTATTGAAAATAGGCATCCGGAACATAACAAGTTTAAAGACTACTTTGATCAAGATGCAAAAGTGCTGTAAAATACAATATACCACAAGTTGAACTGTTGAAAGTTTAGGTTGGTAAGACTCTAGCTGGCTTCCAGCCTTTTAGCTGTTACAGGGAAATAGACTGTGATGTCATGTAGTTGCTAAGTTATTTTGTGTCTTTGTCTCAGGTCAGAGAGTTACTAAACTAATCCCGCTAAGTTATCTTACTCTAAATGCATTTTTCTCTCACAGAATGTAGGATTTGTTAGAGAATGGTTCATCACAGTCTCCAGTTTAACTGTCCAGAAACCTAGTCCAAACATAATGCACAATAGGCCTAGTTCTTGAGGAATAGACTTTACTTTTTACCAGTGCTTTCTCCTGATTGTTCCGTATGTGTGTGTATAAACATTTCATGACTTACACTTTCAATGAGTAGCATTTGCTAAAAAAAAAAAAAAAAAAAAAAAAAAAAGATGTCTAGACCTTGTTGTCTTTCCTCGCCATCTCACATGTAAACCTAGTCATGTAAGTAATGTAGATATTGAGAAACAACTAGCTGTGGAACTACTTCCCTACTCGAGCCAGGTGAGTGTTGTTGACCACAGCTTAACTCAGATATAGTGATAAGTTCCTCATATCTGTGTTGCTTCTTGTATTTGGTCATAAACTGTGGGCTATGGTTAGTGAAACTGCACAGACCTTGTTGCATTCTTACCATCTGAGAAATCCAACAGTCATCATAAATTATTACCTTCTCCTCCAAAAGAAAGAAAAAGAAAATAGCATTTCTTTTTCTGTACACTGCACTAAGTAAGAAGTAAATTCTTATGGCTTATCTTCTTTTAATATTATCTCGAATCTTAAACTAAACCCATCTTTTTCAAACTGCCTTTCAAGTATTACTGTCTGTCCAGTTAATGATTACTGAAAAAATGCA